>NW_013666759.1:306321-329940 GCF_000517525.1 Limulus polyphemus
CGTGACGGAACAATGTGTGTGTAATTGAACTGAGTATTGTTGAGTACGAGCACGTGAGACGTTCGTTGATAATTATAGCGTTTGTTATAGCGCGACTGTTGAAATTAAGTGTATCGTAAAGTTGTATTCGGAAAGAATAAACCAGTTTTATTCAAGAAAGGACTTGTGTCGCTAAAGTTTCGTCGGAACGAATTTACGGAAAATTAACTAACGAACAGAAACGTAACAGTATGAAGGTCTTTGAAGAGTGAGGGAATGACTGATTATACGGGGTGTTTTCGAGCATGCTCTTTAAGTTTTGACCTCAAACAACGATTGTTTGATCCCACGTAGCCACGCTAGGTGAGGTAAGAGTACTACATTTTGTAACAACATTTTAAAACTTAAACAAATTATTTAAATGAACTATAGGCGTGAAGATAATTTTAAGTTGAATTTAAGGATGCATTTTATAATATAACACTTGTTAATATTCGTTTTCTGTGCAAATGCAGAAAAGCCTATATATATGGTGAAACACAATAGATTAATTGTTTCGATAGAGACTGTTCATATTTCTTGATGTTATTGTGAATAAAATTTGATAGATAACTTTTGAGTTAAAAACGTCTTTATATATTAAATTTCATATACCCTTAGAATAAAAATATTTATTTCTAAATATTGTTGCGTCATCGAGTCACATGACTACTGTGACGCAACGTTTCTAGAACTATCATGTACTTTGGCGAATGTTCTAGTTCTTACTAGATATAGGGTAGGCTGGTATATAAAAGAGGGGAATGTAATGTGTGTGAAGAGAGTGAGTAATTGAACTGCAGTCACAGAGTATTGTTGAAGTTAACGTTCGTTACAGTGTTGTTTTAGCGCGAGTATTGAGATTAAGTGTATCGCAGAGTTATATTCGGAAAGAATAAACCAGTTTTATTAAGTAAAGACTTGTGTCGTTAAAGTTTCGTTGGAACGAAGTTACGAAAAAATAATCAATTAACAAACGGAGACTTAACAATATTCAACATCAATGTAACTCAACTCTCAAAATTGAAGTACACACCAGCAAAAAGCTCATTTATGATAACAACTGCTTAGAAACTTAGTACCTAGATGAAAAAATTCTGTATCAAAAAATGGCAACACAGATTCATTTTCTCCTCGATTATAGATTTAACATTGGTTCTTTATATACTTTTGAAATTAATTTTTAAAAACCACAAAGGTATCTTCAACATTTTTACAATACACGTTTACATTGTTCAGAAGAACTATCTAATCAACTATTTTCATAAAAACTTAAAAGAAGAATAGCTAAACATGGTAAAATCCTTGATCTCGAAGAGACGCCAGCTAATTGATTATAATGATAATCATTCAAAATATATTCGAATTATTGGTAGCAAACACCAACAATTCAATAAATGGAAAAACATATGAAATTTAAAAAACTAAATTTCTACTTATCTCTATTACTCCCTTCAAAGTCACATTTGTTTGTGATGATTCAATGTCTAAATCAGCAATATATTTACCAGTTCATCATAGACTAACTTACAAGTATTCTAAGAAAACTTTTATAGTAAAATAATATTAAAAATATCAAATAATTTTGGGGAAAAAATTACCAATATTTGACCAAACAGGTCTTTATGAGACAACCTTTTTTATCAGGCACACGGTATTTTAAACATCTCCTCAATAGGTCATCATATCTTTACAATGCTATACAGTATTTCCTTTTATAACAAAATGTATGTAATGACTGAGTCAAAAGTTCTGGGAATATCTGTAAATATTATAGTAAAAAGTTCGAAAAACAACAACAAACAAATGGAGTATCCGCTTTTATAAGTATCATTATTAACTAGTAATCTTAAAAAATCGTAATTCTGGTGTAAACGATGTTATCATTACGCTTTAAAGTTAGTTTTTTCTTACATAAATTTTACATTTCTTTAAAAAGTTTATGTAATGAGTGAAACAGGAATTACAAGCCAATAATAGATAAACAAAAAATATTACAGTTGAAATATCATTTTAAAACCTTCCTATGTCTTTTGAAACACAATGCAAACAAGATAGTAGGGATGGCATTTGTAGAATATGTAGTAGAATGTTAATAGACAAAAGAACATTCTAGACCGGTGAACCAAACATTATCCCGTTATAGAATGTTTCAAATATTAACCCTTCTTTTTAAATATTTGAAATATCATTTTGTAAACGCTTTTCTCTTAAAACCAAATCTGCGAGTCATCGAGCTTCGTTGAACATTCTTCGGCTCTCTCTATCAACATAACTCATAACAACCGCAGGTATAATAGCTCTAAAGAGCTAAAGAACTAGATCCTGTATTGTTCAACGTGTGCGAACACTACCGGATAGGGGTATAGGTATTACTCTTTCATGGCCTGGAAACTAGTGTGAACTCGGCCATGTTGATGGGCAATTAAGATTTCATATTTTGCAACGAGTATAAATATCTATTAAGGTTTAAAAAACAAAGAGAGTGCCTTAACGTTTTGTTTGGGAAACAACCTACTAAACATGTCTCCCTGACTCGTTGACTGGGTGTTAACTCTAGGATCTGGCCAACTTCCTAAACAACGTGTCATCAGTGAAAGTGATCAACGGTGTTTCAACTTAATCCTTGGATAATTTGGATCTATTATGTTTTAAGGCTACAAATTACCGTATTTTTCGGTGTATAAGCCGCACTTTTTTACCTCAAAATTTGATGTCAAAATCTGCTTGCGTCCTATACACCGAAGGTATGAATAATATATATGTATATATACGATATACACAAGCCATGTGTAAATATATTTAATTAGGCATGTATAGTTTAGTTCAATTGAAAGTGTTATTTATAACAATAGTAGTTTTTTGTTCTTTTAAAAACATAACTATTTATAATGCTCCCTAAATAATAAAAAATAAATTATAGTAATGGAGTTAGTAAAGTTTTCTCCAAAACTTTGTCTTCAAAATAAGGGTGCGTCTTATACACCGGTGCGTCTTATATTCCGAAAAATACGGTAATCTATAAACAAATTATGTTTCTACTGTTTACAGTCAAAACTATGAAAACGCGATATTTCAGTAATTATATTACCAAAATGCATATTCGATTGAGACTAAATAGGTTTTTTTTATTGTTTGTTATAGCTTTTCAAAATTTTCAAAGTACTCTACATAATCTAACCTCTTAGAAGTAATTTAAAATCTTAAACCTAGTGAGTGTAATGTTTACAGTGCTGCTATTTACTTCTAATCTGAAAATTATAACTTCTTCTTATTTAACTGTTTAAACCTTAATTCTGTAAGAATGTTATTCAGATACATGTCTAAAGTGCACGAAATCTAATCTTCAAGCCCCTCAGTGGCACAGTGGTATGTCTGCGGACTTACAACGCTAGAATCCGGGTTTTGATACCCGTGGTGGGCAGAGCACAGATAGCCCATTGTGTAACTTTGTGCTACAAACAAATCTAATCTTCAGCTTTCTAATACATTATTTTATTTTAGAATCTAAAATTGTAATTAAGATATAAGAAATATTGACAAAAGTTCCTAATACTTACATGGTGCTTCGCTAGTTTACTTAGCAGATTTTCATAATTTTTTTTATTAGGATTCCATAGTAAGTTACCTCAGCAATGATGGAAACATACCTTCTAGTCGCACATTATCTGTGTAAGCATGCAAACTCACATTGGCTCTATAATGTCGCGTTTTACTTTTGGCTCGGTGAATAATTTGGTTTTCTACTAGGCCAAATCTTCTGGGTCAAAATCAAAGAGGTTCAACAATAGTATCCAAACTACAAAGCTAATCAGAGTCCATTGACCGATATATTGTTCACAACCAGCAAGAGCCATTGTGCCACTAGGCAGTTCCCACAACTTGCTGGGATCATTAGAAGAACTGAACAATGGTATACTATTTCTGTGCATGAAGCAGTGAGTAATGCTGTCTGCAACGTGTTTACTGGACTAGAAGTGACAAAGGCAACAAAAGTATAGTGGCCAAGACTCACAGATTTGACATTTGATTGAACATGAGGTACTAATTCAGGTGCCACAAATTGGTATGACACCAGAGCAGACCTGACCTGCTCTTAGGATTCTCGAGAAAATAGAGATATCCTGGCATTAAAGGCCAACTTCTCTGATTGGGAGATATTGCTGCTAAATTCTAGTTCGACTTTGTCTTACTACAATATTGTCCACTTCAGCTAGTGATAGACCAGCTTTGGCCAGTAGGTTGTATTCGTTGACAACATATGTGTGTATGTTGCACATTCAATCTACACAACAATGGCGATTTGATGCCCTGTTGCCAATAGTACCGATAAAAAGACCTCCTAATGAGGTCTCAACATGACCTAGAGGATTCTTAGTCAATAGACAAAAAATAAACCCTGGGGCACTTGGTAGAGGGCTATAAAACACTATTCAACTTCTTCTAACATCTTAAAACATGGACTTGAAAAAAAATGAGACTGAATACAGATGCACAGTACAACATTTTTTATTCAGTTCATATAGCATTGATAGCAAGATAGAGTCAAGCTTCTTCATTCACTTCCAGATAATGTGCATTAGGGAGATGAAATAAATCAACATATACTGGCTAGATTGATGGCTTAGCTGACAATGTTGAATATATTACATTGAAATCTCATGGTGTCCCAAAATTTCTTTCCATATTTTTACCTTTAATAAGATATTTTTAAAGCATAATATTTAGCGTTACTGGCTTCAATAAAGAATGCAGAAACATGCAAGATAAAGGAAACTTAATTTGTTCTAAAAGGTACAAAAATTTCAATGCCATGAAACTATTCTTTCTTTTTTAAGACTATAATATAATAGGCTGTAATTTTTTGTACATTTAATGTTATAGTCTTTAACAGGAAATCCCTCTCACTCTTAATAGAATGGTGCAGGAGCATTAACTTTAGTTTGGTACTTTCTAAAAAACGATCTCTTTCCAACACATAAAAAAAATTCATCCCACTATATTGTTTTTTTCTGTATTTAAAAAAAAACGACATTGGTACTTTTTATTATTTTTCCTATTCATTTGATTCAGTAACTTTTTCACTTGATAGAATAACTTTTCTTGTATCAAATATAAATTCATTTACTTTTGGGTCTGTCAATTAACTGAGCCATACACAACTTCTTTTATTCCTTCTCAGTTTCTGACCAGCTATACCTTATGGAGGATGATCATCTTATCTATCCAACATAAAAACTCAATGGTTCATATCTTGACTACCGAAAAGACAAGCTTATTTTTCTTTATCCTGCTGTTATTTCTTAATGTACTACGCCACATCTTACCCATCTACTTTCAATTCATCATTCTTTATAACACAACTATATAGAGACATTAGTATCTGTTAGCTAGTCAGGTATACATTTTGAGGTAATACACATGCCTAATCTTATAGTTTATCATCTTAATCCAAATTATCACCGGACACGGACCCACTGATTCTAACTGAGTGGTATTTTAGGCTCTGTTAAATATCAGAGCCATATAAAACCCTTTTCACTTAGTAGTTATTCTTTCATCCTGCTATCATAACTTCAAAGCTACCATACATACCTGCATACAGTGCGCACCCAAATTTTTAGGCTCAAATATATATACGAAGGAACAATATTTTTCAATGAAATTTTCAGTCCGAATGTTGCATTAAACATCTTATATTCTGATGTAATCATCGTTTGTCACTGTTAAACCACTGGAAATCCAACAAAGAACCACAACGAAGAGGAATAAACATCATATTAAGCATAGGTAGATACCTCAGGTGCTTTGTTTTATTATTCCACAGCGAGTAAATTATGTATTCACAGTAATCACAAAGGGATTCACAAATTAAAGTCATCCATCACAAATGTAATGTCTGAAAAATTCCATGTCACCAACATCTTTTCCAAACAACTCATCCCATTCATTCTGGGTGATTGTGCTGACATATCAGAAGATAATTTAATTGATTTTTACTAATTACCTTAATAACATTGACAGTTCTATTAAACTTACATATGAAATTAAGGAAAATAATTTTTTTGATGTGTTAGTAAGTCAAAATATGAGAAAATCGGAAACTACTATTTACCCGAAACCATTCTAAGTAATCGTGCCCCCACATAAAATATCATGTCACACTAATTCTCAAACAAATACTGCTTCTAATTGGACGATACATATCTTTTTTATTGAATATGCTAGTAAGTTTATTGGTTTCCAACAAGATATTCAAATAAAAACCTATTTAATAGAAAAAAAGCTATAATTGACGCCATTTTGAAATGTAAGATCATTTATCTCAGGTAAATCTTTGTCAGCTTTGTCGTGTTTTGAATTATTTATAGTGGAAAGTCAACTATCTCAATTGGAATAATAAACTCTCAAGATAAATATATTAGTTAATACTAGGGATGCACGGGTACTGAGGCCAGATATTTGGCTCCGGCCGAGTTTTGGGCAACCCGGTAATACTTAGCTCCGGTCGAGTGTCGATGTTAGGCATCTAAGCCCTAATTTTTGTGGCAACTAACGTGATACTGAAAGTTACAGTCAATAATTGGTTTATCGTGTTCCGAGCAACAAAAACTGACGGCCTGCTGAAAGTCAGGGATTCAGAGAACAATAGGGGTTTAATAACAGGCATGACTTGAGAAGTGGATTTCTAGGGAAAGTGGGGTTTTTGAGAACAATAGGGTTTAAGGTTTGAGAAGTTGGGGCTAGGCCATGAAAGTTGAAAGTAAAACTTGAATGTTCTGTTGGTGATTATTTGGTTAAATGTAAAATGTCAATTTTGTTTTTGTTTCTAATTTTTGTGTATGTTGTTGTTGTTGTTTTTTTGGGGGGGCAAGGGGAAGAACACGGTTCCGGTTGACACCCGGCCCCGGCCGAAGCTTAGTGACCGGGTAGGCAGACCCGGTTAGGTTAGGTTTTACTGCAAGTGCATCCAAAGAAGCTGAAACTGAGTGGTTATACAAAATGGATATCTTTGAACAAAAATAAAAAAATGAAGGTCTAAAACACCACAAAAGTAAATGTTACAATTTTTTTTTTGAAAATTTGAAAATGACGTAACTTAAATAATGATAAAATATTAAACTAAACTAAATATTCTTTTCGCACAGAAATTAAATACAACTTAGAACGCTTGTATTAAGCTTCATGAAATTTGTTTATATATATTTTCACTAGTTCAGAAAGAGAGCTAACCTTGTCGAGCCTTCTTTCTTAAAAAGTTCTGAGTTTTTTAAAGACTTAGTATGTGGTAATCCAACCTAAAGTGAGTTTCTGTCTGGCCGCTAGGGGTTCCCAAGCCATACCTTTATCATTCCTTTGAACTGGCTCTCATATTTTGTTGCCTTCCTTTTCTTCTGCCTTAAGCAACATTCTATAGATTTTGATTTGAATGCTAGTGGACATCTGCTGTTATTTAACACAACCTCTCCACATGCTGTTGTGAGAACATATCTATTTTAGTCTTGGTTAGTAGGTCTTACATCACACCATCCTAAATGTAGGTCAAACATCATAAAATTTGTACAATTGGAATGACGTTCAATCACCCTTTATAGTCTCATGATGGTGGTGATCGTAGTTCGTTTTTGCTAACTGACAAGCATAACATATTCTTTAAGAATTGAAAAGCATTTCCACTAGACGATGAGACAAAGAATTTTGCATTTATGTTCTCCTTCATCAGAATATGTGACACAATTTGTACAATGAATTCTTTTTCCTAATAATCCATCGAGAGTTAAACTTTCAGCATTTCAAATATATGAACACCAGTTTGGGAAAAGTTATATCCCATGTACTTTGTAAATTTTCCTTCTTCAGGCAGTTTACTTCAATTAGATCTCAGATAATCTGTTGCAAGTGTTAGCAAGCCTGCTAATGCAACATTTTACTATGGCAGAGGCAATGCTTTTTATTGGGAGCTAATATGACCACCTCACAGTTTGTTATTGGCCAAGAAAATCCGTTATTCAGGCTGTCCAAAGTATAAAATGTTCCTAAATCTCTCTGCCTCTTGATGTTTTCAAGTTCTACAAAATCTGTGGGGTAAAAGAACTATTAAAACTTTAAATTGCACAATGCAAAAGTCAATTCAGCACTTTTATATATATTTGATACTGACCCCCAAATCTAAGCGCTGTGTGGGTCACCGAGGTTGAATGGGGTATTATATTTGCTTATCTCTATTAGTTGTAGGACACACTTTATTTCCAAGACCGCTGGTTAGATTTCTCACAACTTCTCCTTGGTTCAACTGGGGTCCTAATCTTATATCTGGATAGTATCTCTTGCTTGTTCGCTGTAACAACGCATGGTAACTGAATGCTATCATCAGCTTCCTTAGAAGTTTACTTACTTTTATTTTGGTGTTTGATCATTTATTTGTCCTTCTGAAGTATAATGATCTACGAATCTATTATTCCTTTTGATTCCTAAAAAATCATAAGTAGTGTATAGTCAAAGTAATAGACAACTTTTGACAATACAAATAGTTCTTAAAAATTCAGAAATGATCAAAGTTAGCAGTACTAACGCTGTAAAGTAAGGTCAGGCTTGTTGGGACATGATAACTGCTGATGGACCGTTTCTCGCAGGCCTGCCAAGAATTTGGACTAACCATTAGCTTGAAGAAGACAAATGTCCTGAGCCAGAACACACCGGCACCACCAGTCATCAATATCAATGACTATGAGCTCGATGTCGTTCACCAGTTTATCTACCTTGGCTCTACCATTACTGACAGCCTCTCGCTTGATGCTGAGATAGACAGGAGGATTGGAAAGGCAACCACGATGCTTGCTCGCCTTACGCCAAGAGTGTGGACAAACTCTAAGCTAACCGTGAAGACGAAGATGTCTGTGTACAGTGCCTGTGTCCTCAGCACCCTTCTATATGGCAGCTAGACGTGGACTACTTATGCCCGCCAAGAGAAAAAACTGAATACCTTCCACCTCAGAAGCCTGAGACGCATACTTGGTATCTCCTGGCAAGACAAGGTAACTAACACCTATGTCTTGTCTCGTACGAACCAATCTACCATGTACACGCTGTTACGACAGCGCCGATTGTGCTGGATAGGCCACGTGCGCCGTATGAAGGATGGCGGAATCTCAAAAACATCCTCTACGGAGAGCTTGCCGAAGGACAGAGAGGCATCGGCCGCCCGCAGCTGAGATACAAGGATATTTGCAAAGGAGACATGAAGGTGCTCAACATCAACACCGAAACTTAGGAGGACCTCGCTGCCGATCGCGCCGACTGGAGAAACACTCTCCGTAAACAACTGAAGATCGGTGAAGAGGAATTGACGGTGGCGGCAGAAGAGAAGCGAGCGCATCAAAAGGAACAGACCAGCGTCAACGCACATATGTGACCTCTGCAACCGGGACTGTCACTCTCGTGTCGGTCTCCTTAGTCACAGGAGACGCTACTCTAGACGAGCGATCAACATGAGCTAACAATGGACGGATGCTCATCCATGGTCAAGCCAGGCCGAAGGAGGCTTACTACTGCTACCCCGGAGTTGAAATAATTTAGCATTTATTTTAGAGTGAGTGGCAATCGTGATGAAGAGAAACAGAAGACATGATTACATTTAAGCCGAAATAGTGCTATGATGAACACACATTTCAAAAAGGCAGCATTTTATACATAATATATGTTCATTTGAATTATTATGGGATAGTTTTATGGCCTGCCAGAAAGTATTACATAAAACAATAATAATAAGATACAAATTGAGAATCAGTGAACCGCCATCACATTTGTTGTGAGTTCTTAACTTGTAACATCGACTTAGGCCTTGGCTATTCAATACCCAAAGAATGTCATCTGTATCTGATACTTCTTGGGTTTATTTTTTCTGTCCAACTGACCTCAGTTCTCAAGGTCTATCTAGATTCAGGTGATTCATCCTATTAGCCTATTTTGTGAGACTAGTAAATACTGTGAAATGACTTGTTGTGTTTCACTGACTTCAATTTGTCTTATTTCTCTCCATATCATGGAAGTATCTAGTTGTCTTTTTTACGGGTCCTGGCATGTTACACTGTCAGTTTGGATCTCTTTACGTTCTTGTTGTTGTCTAAACTACTAAATAAAAATTGGTGACTTTATTCTGTCGAAAAAGGACATTTAAGTGTTTGCTTATATTCATTACAGTTATCTCCCTCTCCTATATCTTCTACAATATTATCAAGTATAAAAATAACATTATGATCCTTAACTTCCGGAAATTTTCATTGCAGCAGATAAAACACAAAATAAAGTTACGCTGTTTCTCAAAAAAAGACAGAGAGCCGGCAAGTAAAATCTTGGTAGTTAAGTAATTGTAATTATTTAGTACGCTTACATTGCTATTACCTATAATATTATGTTCTTAAATCTTACAATTTCTTTGACGCCCAACGTTTGTTATTTTGACACTTTACCTTGGCTATTTTGACACTCCGTCTTTGTTATTTTTACACCACACTGTTGTTATTTTGACACCCAACATTTGTTATGTTTACACCCCAACTTTTGTTATTTTGACATGCCATCTTTGTCATTTTGACACTCTACCTTTGTTACTTTGACACCCCTGCTTTGTTATTTTTACATCTCACCGTTGTTATTTTGACACCCAACTTTTGTTATATTTAAACCCTAACTGTT
This sequence comes from Limulus polyphemus, assembly GCF_000517525.1. Classification (NCBI taxonomy): domain Eukaryota; kingdom Metazoa; phylum Arthropoda; class Merostomata; order Xiphosura; family Limulidae; genus Limulus; species Limulus polyphemus. Next base: position 317,035 of record NW_013666759.1, read on the forward strand.
GTTATTTTGACACGCCATCTTTGTCATTTTGACACTCTACCTTTGTTACTTTGACATCATTGCTTTGTTATTTTTACACCCCACCGTTGTTATTTTGACACTCTACCTTTGTTATTTTGTCCCCCTGCTTTGTTATTTTGGCTATTTTGACATCCCACCTTGTTATTTTGATAATCTCTTCCTTTGTTATGTTTATGAAAACCATGTTGCTTTGGCATGGCAGTCCCACTTTACGTCATTCTTTTGCCTGAAAGACTTTATTAGTTGTTGTCTGTTTGTTTGTAGTTAAGCACAAACTACACAATGGGTTATCTGTGCTCTGACCACCACGGGTATCGAAACCAAGTTTCTAGCCTTGTAAGTCCACAGACATACCGCTGTGCCACTGGGGAGCTAGTTATTGTTAACAAGATATTTAGACGATTAAATAGGCACTTCAGCAAGTCGTTGGTCTTGGCTATCCGAATGTCTACACAGTGCTAAAGAATCCAAGACTGAAGAAAGTTCTTTTGTGGAGAATTAACAAATTAAATATGATGGTCGCAGATAATTACTTTATTTCCCGCGTGAGTCAAGAATAGTATAATTTAAAAGATTGATATTCATTCTTGAAATTTATTTTCTGTGTAAACAATCTGCAGTAAAACATTAAACTATATATCATGGTGACTAAAATTCAGTACCAGTTTCATTATTCAACATGATATAACAATATTCATTTGTTGTTTCACACGGACATGTTTCAAGGTATCGAGGAAAGTTTAGAAACACTCAATAAAAATGGTTTCAAGGTTCGACAACTCTGAGAACACAATCAAAATTTCCAAGTGCTCTCTGTGAGTTCAAATATATCATTTCTATAATGTAATGCATGACAATAGGTGTGCGAGCTAACTAAACAAAGCTAAATTGTTACTGAGACATTTTTCCCTTTATTTTATTGTCCTTGATAGTTGTTTTGAGCGAGCGTGTAAAAAAATGAGCTTGAAACTCAAGTCATCACTATCTTTTTGTACAGTATCTCCCTTTTGTTATTTCAAATCAAATAATTTTTGCGGTGTATTAACACAAAATTATTTATATGTTTGCAAATGAATATCGTTTAAACAATAATCATAATAAAACTACAAATTTAATCTAACTCACAAATCATTAAGTACTATATCTTACAAACTAAAGCTTAATAAAAGGATTTTAAATCATAAATAAAAATATAATAACTACTACCAAAATTATTTTGAAACTTGATCATTTTTAGTTTTGCGTAAAGAAACATGATGTCGCTAAGTCTGTCAGTCATTAACATGTGTAACAGAACATGTATAAAGGAATGTCGTTTAATTCACTCGTATATCTTAATATACTTAAGACATATAAACCTATAAGAGATACATTCGCGAACTCATCAGAGTCTTTATGGGTTTTCATTATTTCAAACCTGTATAAGTAAATTGTAAATCTAAGAACAAATTTATGGTCATGCTTGCTAAAGAGGAAGTCATTAACATTAATATATATGTATTGTACGTGATGTTTTATTAGGTGAGATCTACATATGCCAAAGCATAATTATACCAGTTTACAGCGAGTTGATGTTGTTTTACTAGGAACTGTGTAGTTGACGAAATTGTAAATTGCTAGCTTCAGATAACAGCTGTATATAATTTGTCTGATGTTCTTTATGATAGTTGAATACGTACACTTTATATGATTTAAAAACATTTATGACCCAAAACGTCTTGTTCGACTCATCATGTTGATGTAAACGATAGTTCGAAGTACTCCAAATTGTCTTTAGACCGTAGTTAAACCTCAGAGAAGATTTTGGATGTTCTTCTCATTTGGGAAGCAATTGGATAAATGGAAGCCAGTCAATCACAGTAGGCTGTTGCAAATTGGCTCCAAGTGTTTTACAATGTAATTAGTAGAATACTGAACTGGTTCCAGAGCAATGGTACAGTTATTCTGGACAAGATAGATAAACAATCAGACAACCGCTTTATGTTGATTCTGTAATCCTAATGTACTTGCTCCGAGATTGAATTAGATGTTCGCAACGGCAAATAGACGTTGTGTTAGGGCACACTTAGTTTGAAAGAGGCCTTACATAAACCTCCTGCATGACAGATACCAAATAAGATGACTTCTGCTCTAGTAAAGCGCAAAACAGTTCGCTTGCAATGATGCCTAGAACATTTTTACTGGACTAGTAACATATAGTGCAATATATGTTTAATTTTGAGTTGCGCTTCACCCTGCAACCAAATAACAGGCTTATATTCCTTTGAAGAGAATCCGAAACCAGGTTCACACTATTTCCATACAGGAACGTGTTTAATATGTGCCAGAAATGTCACGCATGATAGAGCCACATCCTACAATCCTGGTGTAATTGGTCCTAACTTTAATTTAATGAATGATAGTGCGCACCCTCACTGTGCCAGGCTCCCGTGCTATTCATAGTGAGCATGTCCATGAAGAAGTGAAAAGTCATGAGCTGTAAAAATATTTAAAACAACATCTGTCAAATGTTAATTTACGAGCTTAGGCTGAATATCCAGTTATTTGCATTTCAGATATATGATTGATCATTAGATGCCCGATTGAGTAAAAATTAACTGAAGGACCTGAATGATATTGTTTTATAATAGTAGCTTTTTTGCCACAATTATAACAATCAACTGAAGGAGTTGAATGAATTTTTTTTATAACAGGGGTTTTGTGTTGTTGTTTAAAAGTAAGCAAATAAATATGTAGAATTATACAAAGACTTTTTTCTACGCTAAAATACTTGTATTTGCGAGCTTTCGGCCTTCTTACCAGAGCCTTCATCGGACAACAATGTAAGGGGGTTTTGCTTTATCACAACTATAACAATTAATAGAAGGAACTGAACGATATTGTTTTATAACAGTAGCTTTTCTTTGCCACAACTATAACAAGTAACAGAAGGAACTGGATGATATTGTTTTATAACATTAGCTTGTCTTTGTCATAACTATAACAATTAACAGAAGGAACTGAACGATATTGTTTTATAACATTAGCTTTTCTTTGTCACAACTATAACAATTAACAGAAGGAACTGAACGATATTGTTTTATAACAGTAGCTTTTCTTTGTCACAACTATAACAAGTAACAGAAGGAACTGGATGATATTGTTTTATAACAGTAGCTTTTCTTTGCCACAACTATAACAATTCACAGAAGGAACTGAACGATATTGTTTTATAACAGTAGCTTTTCTTTGCCACAACTATAACAAGTAACAGAAGGAACTGGATGATATTGTTTTATAACATTAGCTTGTCTTTGTCACAACTATAACAATTAACAGAAGGAACTGAACGATATTGTTTTATAACAGTAGCTTTTCTTTGCCACAACTATAACAAGTAACAGAAGGAACTGAATGATATTAGTGTTAATATTACAAATCCCGACTTTCCCTTAATTGTTTTGAGTAACGTATTATAATAATTTCTACTGATTATATACCTTTCGTGGTTTTATAAAATATCGTTGTACTCAGTCTGAGATATATTTACGAGGTTTCGACTTGTAGAAATAAATAACTAGTTGATCTGCAGCGTCCCGTCAGTTTAGTTCTTTCAATTTGTGCTGGAAAATTCTGTTTCCTCCTTCTTTTTTCGCTAAGTGCACGCTCACTTTAACTTAGATTTAGATGTTCTATTTAAAACTTATTCTCTATTATCTTCTTTAACTGGATACAATTAATTAAATTCACACACGCTGTTTAATAAACAAACATCAGTAATAATCACAAGATGACTTAAAGATATGAAACTTTATAACCCGAGCTATTTCGAAAGGCGGACTTTCTTCAGGGGCAAACTGGGAATGACCATGCAAAGCAAACTGTGAGATGAAGTGAAGTTGGAGTGACATCACGTAATCCGTAAGTGTTTTGAATAGCTTGCAGTGTATTGTTATAAGTGTGTCTCATTTCCGGTGCAATACGATCGGAAATAAAGATGTTAGGTATAAATAGATTATCAGATGTTTTATTAAGAAATGGTCAAGTAAAATAAAGGTGGGATATGAAGACTGATTAAGAAAGAAAATGTTAAACGGATAGAATTTCAAATGACAAATTTTGAAAATTATCATAAATAAATAATAAGTATTGAGAAAGATAAGGAGTATAAATAAAGAATTCACATATACAAAACTTTAGTTTTTCTACAGTGAACTAACCAATCATTAGAGATCCAAGATCTTGACTTATTCCACTAGGTTGAACAATATTTAGATTAGCAATCCAATAGTCTTCTCTTATCTCAGTTTCAATGCCTATGATAGTCACATCACTAGTAGAATGACCGGACTGATTAAAGTGTTGGACAACAGAGAGAACTTTTTCGGTGTTAATATAAGACTTATAGTTGTTGAAACGCTCTATAAGAGTCGTTTGGGTCTGTCCTATCTACTGGCGATTGCATTTTTTACACTGTACAAAGTAAATGATGTTGTGTGGTGTACTAGTAATTTCTTTAGAAATTTTATAGTGATTTTGGTCATATTTGTCATAAAAAGAGTCGATAGTTTTATAAACTAGCTGGTTAGATAAGGAGCTTTATTGAATGGATGACAACCATTTTTTGATGGAGTGTAATTCACCTCTGCATAAACAAGATAATGTTATGAATATGTATTATCCAACAAACTGAAAATAATTAAATAGTTACTCTTTATTCAAATTAATGCTTCTGTATACGTTTCTTTTATTTTTATAATATGAAAAAAAAGAACGTATTTGAAATATTTATAGTCCAGGAAATTCAATGCAGATAGTTGATAACGCTATGTTACAGCGATTTTGTTACAGTCCATATAACTAGCCTCTATCTGACAACCATATGTTTTGACAATACCTCTGCAGCGTAGTTTCTAAAGCAGAAGGTCCTGTCTTAAGACTTTCTTGTCCAAAGCAAACCACTACCGTCTGCGGGCTTTCCAAAATAAATCTAGTGTACCAAAACGATGGTTTCCCGTTTCGACTGACCAATAATACAGAAATCGGTAGGCGCTACATGCAGCGACTTGAACGGCGGGTCTTTGTACGTAATAACTCGAATACTTGTTTCATTCTTGAGGTATGCGATGGTTCAATGAGAGGTACAACTAGAAGCTGCGTCTTAGTGAGCCCATATCCTGTTAGCCTCATTTCATGGCAGAGGTGGTATTTTTGTGAAGTAAAAATGATCCAGAACGATTTGATATTAAACATAGTTCACCTTGACATCAGTATCCATTCTTCTAATCCATAACTTGTCCTTGGCACAATACTCGTATATATCGATGGTCATGAATCCCTCCAAAAACATTTCACTTTTGGAAATATTTCCACCCATTGAGTTGTGACAGTTAATAAGATACAGCTACTCCTCACTGAGTGTCACAACGTATTACCATTTTCCCCAGGTTAGGTACTGTTCATATAGTTTTCTGCAGTTGGTCTTTATTTTCCTGGATATTTCGTGGAAAGAGCTTCTACACGTAGCTTGTCGCTTTTCCAGACGAAGATCTTTATTTAGTGTACTGCGTACTGTTGCCTGGGTCACATAGACCTTTGTATTTGTAGATTTTCTTCTGTTACAAAACGACACACTTTGCTTACCACAGCTGGGATATAACTTGTTGCAAGTCTCTTTCTGGGTGATCTTGATATTCCAAGTTGATCCATGTTTCTTTATTTTCCAAAGCAATTAAGTAAAATAAATATTGCTCTCACGTAAATTCTAAATTCCTGATCTGAACACATCTTTATTATATGTGTGTTTGAATATTTTGTGTTGTCTTAAAGGTGTTTTGCATACCCTTCTCAAAAACGACCAGTTTTCAGTCGTATCACACTACCTGCGAAATGTCAAATAATGCCAAAATGTAGTTCTGATACATGTTATTCCATCGTGACTTTATGTTAGCTGTTGTTGTCACGTGACTTGATGATTTGAATATTCAAACGTACTCAATCGTCTATAGTTTGGATCCTTCCATTTTTCGTACTCAGCAAAGTTAGGTATACATAAAAATTTATAATCAATATATAGACTAAGCAATCTTAAAATTTAAGTTGTTTGTACATCTCTTTGTGGTACTGTGATATTTACAAATCTTTGGGCTGCCTTATTTTATCATGAAAACTATTCACCTTCCCATTACGCTATTTTGTAATCAATACAGCATAAGCAGTTTAAAAAACCCTACTTTATTGTCAAAACATGATAAAATCTGGCGACTAAAAGGCGGCTGGTTTATCAAGCACTTCTCTTGTTATAAAGGTTTGGATATTACACACTTATCAGTCGCAAAACAATTATCACCATAACAACATCTTCTCACGGCAATAAAAAAAAAAATTCTTTGTAAACTGAGGGATGGGTATTTTTGCACAGCCATAAATGCCACAATATTATAAAGACAACTACGCAAGTAAAATATCCTACCCTCGAATTTGGTTCTTAATTTGTACACAAATTTGTGCTTACATATCCAGTATTTTAACTGACGTTTATATACCATACTTTAGTTTGTTTGTTTGTAATTAAGCACAAAGTTACAAAATGGGCTATCTGTGCTCTGCCCACCACGGTTATCGAAACCCGGATTCTAGCGTTGTAATTCCGCAGATATACCGCTGCGCCATACTTTAGTTATATTTAGACATAATACAACTTTACTCTTACTACAAAAGAAAAAACAAACTAAAAATTTTGTATCGTTTCTTTAATAATAATAAAAAAGAAATATTAGTAAATTATATGTTCGAAACGATATTAAGGAGAATAATAATCACGAAACAAAATAGTGCATTAGTTAGAAGATCATATGAGAAACCAATTTACTTTATGGGTTTATTGCATTAACAAAGGTACACGAACTTGTTTACTTAACATATAATAAAACAGTTTTACTTTTACAGTTTGAAAAGTTATAACTCTTAATAAACATTCTTCCAATCTGTCTGTTATTGGAGATTCGGAACAAGAGTCATTAAGAAGCACAAAGATAACAATATTTTTATTATGTCTTAGTGTAGGATCTGCCATATATGTACATAAATGAAATACCACACCTATAAAAAAATTAAATGCTTATTAGATTAAAAACACTATGATCTTCACATACACAAATCATATCATATTAAATGTACAGAGCTAGAGTAAAAAATGGTGTTTGCTCATATCACTTACTAATTACAGTAATTACGTATGTATACATGAAGAAATGGATCACACGGTAAGAGAACAGCATTTTAGCAAATAAAATTATAATGGAAAAATACATTCGACTAAGTGTAAAGGCCGTTTAGAATGAAATAGCGAAAGTGAAGATATCTAAGATCACTAAGTTGAACTGTTGTATAAAATTATTTTTCCTGTACTTGGAGAGTCTGGTAAAATATACATGTATGCACGTGTTTATGTTCATGGAATTATTTTTTCTGACGGTTTCGCATAGTTACAGTAAGATTTAATACCCACTAAATAACTAAGAATAAACCTGGTATATACGTATATCACCTGTTACATGCAAAACCTAGGTGTTAGAGGTAAGTAACCAGCTACGTAACTATATACACACATGATATCCACCTGTTTTTCCATTTAATCTAGTCACGTGATACATCAGACATCGCGGCGACATGAGAACAAATCGCCAACTCATTCCAAAGAAAACATTAGGTTTATAATCAACGTTTCTTGTCGAACTTTCAATGAATTTTATCAAAACTCTTTGTGGAATTATCTTGTAGTTTGTCCATAGGTTAAACGTTTGAACCACTTAGAACAAATAATGTTTGCGCAAGGAAATGGCTTCCTTAAATCTAGAGACAACGGATCGAGTGACATCTGTGCATTGCAATACTTTTCAGAAACATAGCATTTGGGATTTGTAATAAGTGCATAAAAACCCGTTTTATTCTTACATCTAATTTATCTTTTAAAATAGGATCAATGATGTAAGAAAGTATTCAAATAATTTGAAAACTAGATTTTTTCACCGTTAGCGAGATTAACGAAACATTTCATAATAAGCAATCAACAGAGACTAACATTTTTACACTTGAGAGAAAACAAGATATTTGGAGAAAGTCTAAGATCATAATTCATAGAAATAAAAAATGCTCTTTTTAATAGGAAGAACAGTTTTTTCATATAGAACTCATTTTTAGCTCTTAATTTACTAAAGGAATATTTTTAATGAAAGTTCTAAAAGCTATTATATTGCAAACTAGTGAATAGTTTCATTTACTTACACCTGGCACTTTAAATGGAATTTATTAGCTAAAGCAAATAGTCTCAGGACAACAAAAACTTGAACGTAAAATTTAAATTTATAACACGCAAAATAGCTTATAGATGAAATTATAAAATCACTATACTTATTAACATTTAAAACAAACGATATTTTGGAAGCATTTATTGTGCCTTTTAACATTGGAAGTTGTTTTATTCAGACAATTTTATTGTACAGCATAATATATACAAGTTTTAGTGTTTGTGTAGCAGTTGTTACAATCTTTACCACCTGGAAGCTGTGTTTTTTTTTGGAAGAACTTTCTAACATTTATCATTCGGAGGCATTGATGTTTGGGGGATATTTATTGTAAACTTTAGAATATGTAGGCTGTGTTATTTATATAACATATATTATAAGCTTCAGCGTCTGGAAAATAAGTTGTTATGTAACTCTGCATGTTCAGTTTAGCACGTGGCAGTTGTGTTGTTTGGATAAAAGTTGTAATAAACTACAATCCTAGAAACTGTGTGATTGTGTAGCTCTTCATGTACAGTTTAGAATCTGAAAGTTGAGTTGTTTGGGTTATGTTGTCAGAAAGATTAGCGTCTGAAAACTGTGAGGTTGTGTGGCTTTTCTTGTACAGTTTAGAATCTGTAAGTTGTGTTCTTTGGGTAAAAGTTGTCATAAATCTCAGCGTGTGGATACTGTGTGGTTGTGTAGCATCCTTTTAAGGTTTTGAATCTGTAAGTTGTGATGTTTAGTAAAAAGTTGTAATAAACTTCAGCGTATGGATAATGTGTGCATGGTTGTGTAACATTCTTGTACAGTTTAGCATCTGTAACTTGTGTTGTTCGTGTAAAAGTTGTTATAAACTTCAGCGTCTGGAAACTGTGTGGTTATGTAATTCTTCTTGTACAGCTTAGGATCTGTAAGTTGTGTTTTTTGGATAAAACTTGTCGTAAACTTCAGCATCTGGAAACTGTGTGGATATGTAATTCTTCTTGTACAGTTTAGCATATGTAAGTTGTGTTCTTTGGGTAATAGTTGTCATAAACTTCAGTGTCTGGATACTGTGTGGTTGTGTAACATTCTTGTACAGTTTAGCATATGGAAGTTGTGTTGTTTGGGTAAAGTTGCCAAAAAGTTATACAATTTAGTATGTGGAAGTTAATTTTTATTGGGTAAAAGTTGTTAAAGAGTTTAGCACCTGACTGCTGTATTGTTTGGGTAATAGTTCTAATAAATTTAGTAATCTGGAAACTGTGTGGTTGTGTAGCTCTTCATGTACAGTTTAGAATCTGGAAGTTGAGTTGTTTGGGTAAAAAGTTCTTATAAACTTAAGCACCTAGTAACTGTGTGGTTATGTAACTCATTTTGAACAGCTTAGCATCTTTAAGTTGTATTGTTTGGGTAAAAGTTGTTATACACATCAGCGTCTGAAAAATGTGTTGTTGTGTAAGTTTTCTTCTACGGTTTTGAGTCTGTAAGTTGTGTTGTTGGTGTAAAAGTTGTTATAAACTTTGACTTCTGGAAACTGTGTGGTTTTTTAGCTCTTGTTGTACAGTATAGCATCTTGAAATTGTGTTGTTTTGGTAATGGTTGTTATAAACTCCTGCCTCTGAATACTCTGTGGTTGTGTTGTTCTTCTTGTGCTGTTTAGCATTGGACTTCTGTGTTGTCTGGGTAACAGTTATCATAAACTTCGACGGGTGGAAATGTGTATTTGTGTGGCTCTTCTTGTACACTTTAGCATCTGGAATGTTGTTGCTACCAGCTTCAGTGTATGGAAAATGTATTATTGTGCATCTCTTTTTGTTTGTAGATCTTGGGTGTCTTCAGAAGTCCTCTACTGGTCATTTCATGTCGTACCTTTAGAATTTTGCACTTCATAAATTTTGAATTTCTGCTTTGTCTTAGTTAGTTTTTCCGCATGAATTCTGAAGTGATTTTCTTACGTTGCCGGTACGACTTTTTCTTAGAGTAATCATTTCGTAAAAATTTATGTGTGATAGGTTAGAGTCTGAGAAGCAATTTGTTTCTTTGTGTAGATATATGTGTGACTTTGTTTCGTTCGTCATATGTCTTGAGTCAACGTCTGTGTCCATGATATAGTAGATGTATCTGGTGTTTGAAATGAATAACTTGAGCATTATTTAATTCATCGTGAGACAAGATTTTTATTTCTAAAACAGTCAAATAAATCGTTTGTTTAGTTCACCATGAACTCTGACACGTGTATTATTGTTTTATGAAAGTGAACCCTTCAAACAATATCTTGAAGTTTGGTCCTCTTCTTAACATAGAGGTATCTTCCATGTATTTATTTATAAATCTCCAATATTACAGAGCTGGTTCAAAATACTTATACTGGTTTGGCCAAACTGTAAAGATTAGACATTGTTTATCGATTCCCATTTTATCTTCTATTCGAATTTCCACAATTTGCACAATCTTCTATCAGTTTCTTTGTAACAAAATACTATATATCAGCATTATAGGTGCAACTATAGTCGAGCTTGAAGAGCATGTTTAGTTGGAGACCAGTTGCAAAAGATAATAATAGCAAATAGGTCTCCTCTGTTTATTCATTGACTATTAATGTTGTGTGAATATATGGCCTCCAACACGACTGTCAATAGCTGCTTAGCAGATTACTGAAACTCGCTTATAAGTCACACCTCTTATTATTCCATGACAGCTAGATCCTAATGTTGTGTCTATATGAATGACCATCGTTTTGTTGAAACAATCTTGATTGGTCTATGAGGTGCTGGGCAGGACCAGAAAATGGAATACAAGAATCAGTAAAGAAGCATGAATGCATGATAAATATAAACCCGGGGGAAACAGGGCAGTAACAAGAAAAAGTATCAGTTGATGTGGCTGGTAATCACTGACATATTTAGTGCATCCAGTAATGTTGAGTGCCAGAATAACTGCTCCAAGTTTCTTTATATGACTCCATTACCGACACCATATTGATCATCATCACGTGTCTTGACAAAGGGATATTACTAGTTTTGCAACAACAGCGGCAGGAAAAAAAAATGAAATTTGGATCAGTTTGTCTTAATGCCACTTTCATTGAGTAGTGAGATGAAGCATATCAGTCTTCCAAAATTCTGAGAACAACTAACTAAATCTTTTCCATTTCCAAAAGTGGTTTAGGTAAGCGGTAGCCTACAATTTATGATCTCTAAGCTGAGAAAACATATGTATTATCTTCATTCTATATAGAAAAGTGCTTAATGTACTTAAATAAAGAGGATGAAATATTGCCAATAAAATCTATGTTATTAGATGACATTTCAAGCACATGACTTTATTCACACGTAAGAACAGATTGTGAAAAGGTACACGATGTCCAAAAAGATATCTTACAGGTTGGTGAGCTCAATACAAATTTGATGATGGTCTGCTCATTGAGCCAATGTATCACCACATTGACATTAGGGATTAGATTTGACATCTGTGGAAGATACCATATCTTATGTTAAGGTGTTAAATGCCCAAAGCTGGAAAAGCAATAAAACCAAAAAGTATAATATTAGACCTAGAGGATATGTTTGTAGCTATTCTTGAACAAAAGGATATTGACAATCATTTATTCCAAAAGTGGAAGCCAGCCTTTGTAGATGTAAGGCATCATCTAGCTATATAATCTGCCTTAGTAATTCCATCACAAACGTCGTGGACCTATGAGCAGCAAGAAACCGATTAACATTTAAATGAGACGAATACAAATCACAGCTGCTATATCTCAGCCAACTTGAAGTTAACAGTTATAGCTGACTATTTGGGAAACAAGTACAGCTAATATAGATTAGTTAGTGGGGTGGTTGTTTGGCCATTGCTGAACCAAGACTGGCATGCGCCCAGTGCACGTGTGCTTACATTATGTTAGAGTTTATACTGATACTGGATTCACCACAATTCTGCTAAATCTCACAACATAGGTTTTTAATTTCATAGTTTTGGAAAGGAAATTGTATCCTAACAGTGTCTTTATCACCTACAAATTATACATTATAGTTTCTGGTCTGTGAAGTAGACCAGAAACTTCAGAAAGACTCATGATATATTATGTTACCTACAATGTCAATAATTCTTGATATATATGTATATGATATATGTACTTATCTTTGGAAAGACGTTTGGAGCTGCTCGTGAAAGACTTTGAGCTTTTCAGGTAAGTATGTGTTAAATTGCAATGAGGTTGAATTCATTAAACATATACTGGTCTGTAATGGAATTAACACGAACCTATTTGAGGTTGTAACTGTCAGCAACTTCTACTTGGCCACACCCTAAAACATTATGTATTTCTATAACTATCTGACATTTCTATCATAATTAATATCATCATAGAAATCTGCCTACTTAGAAAGAAACTAGAATCTACATAGTAATGAGTAGAGCAAATTCAATATATTTTTATTAGATTCTTAGATTTCTTAGATTTGAATGTAGTTTTATCAGTTGAATGCCCTCGCTGTTAACGATGTTTCGGCCGTAATCCCAATAATATTATTATTTTAATTTATTTTGATTATTATACTTTTATTATAGTGTTGCGTCAGCGAAGTCACATGACTAGTGTCACGCCACGTTTCTAGAACTATCCTGTACCTTAGCG
>NW_013666760.1:0-1468 GCF_000517525.1 Limulus polyphemus
TTTCACACACTTTACTTACGGTGCCTACTGTTCGCTTGACTCAATTATCTATATCTTCAATCTATCTACCTGTCCATCTATCGCTGGCTGTATTTGCCGGGCTTATATACTAAAAAAGAGGGCGCCTGGCAAACACTTGGACAATTCGCAAGGTACCTCGATAAGTCATGATCCTTCTAGAAATTCCAGCGCGTATGCTCCCAGTGTCGCGTGACTTCCGCTGTCGTAACACTATCATGTTCCTAACATTGTTGTAGTCTACAAGTGCAGGTTCAGCAACTAATAAATCATAATGGTAAGCTGCTCTGACTTAGGATATCCCAACAGAAACCTAGTATTTTAGGTCAAGTGATTTCTTGTAATACGGTCCTAATTTCTTGGTTTCAAGGCTATGGATAGAGTTGAAAATGCTTTGCGTTTGTCGATCCATAGCACTACTGCTGCAAATCTATACAAAAAAATAAAGACGTTATACTGCAATCATTCTTTGCTCGCTACTTGGTGATTTAGAAGTTACACTAACTAAAGCAAGTTGAAACACAAAAGTAAAGTAAGTAAGCTTTAAACTTGGCAAAAATCCCGATAAAGGCATGCCTTAATGACCGTTTAATTAAACTTCAGTCAAAACTTATAGGCTTTATATACTAACACATATTTATTGAAAACTTTATACTGAATAAGGTCAAATGATAACACAGGGAGATTGAATTTGTTAACTTATATAAACTACATTTATCGTTGGTAAAAGTGTACTCTGAAACGGTTTCAACCTTGTTATCCTGTTATTTCAATCTTCACACTGCGGGTAACTCCCTTTTCTACTATGAATCTAACAATAAATGTGCAAAGGAAGAAACTCAAAACCAAAACTTCCGATAAAAGAACACAGAAGGAGATAACTTTTTTGTTGTTGTTGCAAAAATTTTTGTTTATTGTTAAGCGCAAAGCTATACAACAGGATAACTGTGTTTTGGCCACCACAGGGATTTTTAGAGTTATAAAGTCATAGGTTTTTCGCTGAGTCACTGGAGGGCAATACTAAAAGACTTGAGCAACTAATAAAAAAGGATATTTTGAGATTTAATAAGAAGAGCCTACGATTACGTTGAAACACGAAGCTTTTAAGCATCTGGGACTCAACATAAAATTCTCTTTTATCTAATTGGTTCTTTCATACGTGTTTATTATTTTAAACATTGATGCGTGGCGTTTTTACGGACCTCTTCTTTCTGGTGTCTGTTTGTTTGAATTTATGCACAAAGCTACACAACGGGCTATCTGTGCTCTGCCCACCACGGGTATCGAAACCCGGTTTCTAGCGTTGTAAGACATACCGCTGTGCCATTGGGGGGCTTTCTGGTGTCATATGAAATTATTATATGTTCAGTTAAAGACGGTTAGGTTTGTTTTTGGAATTATTTGTAGTTTTTATTGATAATGTTGCGTCAGCGAGTCACGTGACTACTAT
>NW_013666760.1:2432-7707 GCF_000517525.1 Limulus polyphemus
ATTGTAAAAACTCATTTCTAGAAATAGATATAAATTTACATACGAACTTTGCCCCCCCCCCTCCCAGTTGCACAGCGGTACGTCTGTGGACTTACAATGCTAGAAACAAGGTTTCGATACCCATGGTGGGCAGAACACAGATAGCCCACTGTGATGTGCTTAACTTCAAACAAAACAACAACAAAAAAAAACATACGAATTCTCAGAAAATTCTGTAATACTGAAAAGTATTTTTGGTGTTCGAGGCATTAGTTTCTATAGCCAAATTCCATTGTAACACAGTTTTACTACCTGACAAAGGGCTTCTGCTCGAAACGTCGCACAAAATAAAGTATGAAAACGTTTTCATTTAAACGTGTCAGTTTATTCTTTATTATCATTTATACAAGTTTCTCTTCTTCCACCTTGCGGAATAACACTCATTCAAGAGTGTCTATAGTAGTTGTATTTTTTGTCAACGAAAACTTGAGTTCATTTTAATTGGTGGAACCGGTACCGTGTTATTACTTCACAATATATTGAAACTTTCCCTTATAAGTTATAATATTTACATTTAAAAAGTATTTTAGTATAATACTAATAATATGGTGGCATTAGGGGTTACTAGAATAGTGGCAAAGTATACAGGTCTGAAAAGTTTTTATGTTTCCAGCACGTGCTTTAATACTTATCTGGGTAGTCCTTACTCCAACATTAGGTGGAAGTCCTCATCTACAGTTGTTTCTCCTGAAACTAAAGGCGTAGGGACCGCTCAAAATAATGAGCCGCCGCAGCGTGACCCACTAGATTTGACCTTTGAAAACACAAAAATAGCATATAAAAGTAAAACTTCATGGGAACTACTTCGTGGGCTTTTTGTTATGAAGTTAAGTTCGTATAAAGTATTAGTAGAAAATAATGAAAAGGTTGGTTGAAACTAGATTCATGGAAGTATTTGGTTATATTATAACATATATACTAGCATAGTAATTAGTATAATATATATGTATTGTAAATGTAATATAAAATTATAGGTTATAAATTACTGAAGCTGAAATAAAATGAAGACAAGCCTTGCAATGATATTTATAAAATTAAAAATAAGATTGAGAATAACTAAAAAGAAAAATGAGCAAAAAACAACAACATCAAATTGAACTTGAACTGGTGACACTTTCATACAAATTTGTGGATAAGTGATTTTTTTCAGAGATAAAATGTGTTAAAAGTTAATGAATAATCTGACCTTTTTGAATAACTTGATAGAAGTTTGCAAAAATATATCTAGGATTTCAATTTCTTTTTTGAGAAACTGTTATTCCTATACCACATTCATTCACATATCTTAGCCCCAAGATAAATAACAATGCTGGATATTCAGTAAAAATTAAGACATTTATTAATATTTTTTTAACTGATTGATAATCAAATCTTCCTCCACCTGACAAGAAAAATTCTAATTGTCAATTTATAGTGATAAAAAAATCCAAGGAACCATGGTTAAACTTAAAGGGTTACAGATGCTTCTCTTCAGGTTTACAAAATATCAGAATACATTGTTTGTGCCATCAGATACAGTTGTGTAAAACTAAAATTTATACATATTTATAACAATGTATATATGCTGTGGATTGTGGAAGAAATATTCTCAAAATGTGACCTTGGTGAAGTATTGTTATACAGTTTTGGGCTCCTTATCTGAGAAAGGATATTGATTAATTGGAAATTGTTCAAAAGAAGGCTACTTGGATGATCCAGGTAGAGGTAGGGTTAATCTATGGGGATATGTTAACATCTCTTAATGTATTTTCTATTGAAATAAAATGGTAAGAAGTGATATTTTTATAGTTTACAAGATTATTAGGAGGATGGTGATAGGATCAAGGTGTCTGGGTTCTTCATGCTTTATTTTGTTGATAATAGGATGAGAAGATACTAAATATTAGAGAGTCATTTTCTATTACATGAAAAAATCATATTAACAGACTTCAAATTTGGCTGACAGAACACAATAATTGTTCAAAACTTGTACTTGCAAGAAATATCAAGGTATTAAACCTTAAACTGTGAAAATGTTCAAATTGTAGTCATTCTTCTGTCAAAGTCCCACTCTCCTTTATGGGTCAGACAGCAACCTCAGCATAGTTCTATTATTTTATTGGTTTGTAGCACAAAAATATCATTTGTAATGATAACTTATTTTTGAAAATACTGCCTTTCTGTTGTTCTTGAGCTATTATATCTTAGGATATAGCTCTAAGTCAATTATATTCTAGTAGTAGTTTACCTGTAATAATATTGACGAGCTGGAAATTTCAATTTTCTTATGTTAAAATCTTTCTAAGAGGTACAGCTGGAGATTAGTTCTGAATGTGTTCTCCAACTAATTGCAAGAGACTGGACAGGCCTGTGTGAAAGATAGAACTCTGATTTATTGACTACTGTTTTCAATCACTGCAAAATGAATCATTAAAAAGAAGCATTATGAAACTAGTTTATTAATTAAGTGAATAGTAAGGTAGAAACTAAGAAAGTTTCCTTAAAGTATAAAATACTCCTCCCATTTGTTGTATCTGAAGTTTCTCAAGAGATAATGACTTCATTAGCATGTGATCATTTTATCAGTGCTATTCTTAATAAAGATATGGGCAACAGAATGAAACAAATTAGAGGCATTTGTTTCAGGGAATTTATTAAACTTAATGAACTGAAATCCATCAAGCCTACTGCTAAACATTTCAAAATAACAGCTTGAAATGGCTGTATACTTGAATAATACAGAAGAAAGAGTGCAGTAGATACACTACATTTATTAGAAAATGTTATTCGCCCTGTAAAAGGTTCCAAATGGGGAAAAACAGGACCTTCTGTCAGGAATTTTAAATGAAAAAATTATGGTTGAAAATTTCAACATTATGGTTATTAAGGACATTATTTCATGACTAGAAAAAAAAAACAAAGGAAACCAAATCAAGGCATCAATACAAGGTATATGACACAAAGAAACATGCTGTAACTGAGGACTTAAACTCAATACCTTTGGATCTTATGATGCAGCTTTACCAATTAAGCTACCAGGATTCCCAAGCAGATATCTCTCATCTTGGTCATTACATAATACACACACAATCATTCATACAAGGCTTATTCTATAGCATCCTCATCCCAACAACAAATAGCATATTATGGCTTCTCCAGGCCATCATCATACAACATAGTATCCTCAGACCACCAAAATTATCTCTCAAACACATGGTATACTAGGCCAACTACAGAAACAAGCATATACACATATGATTTGATTTTCAAGTCTAAATGATCCTGAAGTTGAAACAACCACTAACTGGGCACTAAAGTAACAAATCAGTATATTTGGGAAAACTGCTTTGACTAGGGCTTAAACCTGGAATCTTTGACTCACACAGTAGTGCTTTGTAGTCAGTGATACAGTTTTTGCATCATTTTTTAGTGTTATTAGTCTCGGGAGTCATTGTAAAATGTGTATGGAAAGATAATGTTTAATACATTTTTATTTTTGGTATTCCAATAAGAGTTCTTTTTGACATCTGAGAGATTGAAGAAGTGTTTTAAAAATGTTTTTAGAAGTACGTTGGTGTTTAATTAGAATGCAAGGTAGTTTTCAAATTATTATGATCTTTAAGATTTATTCAGCATCTATCAAATGTATTTCATTCTTTAATGAAACATTTTGAGTTTAAAATGTTCCTTCTAATGTTTGATGGAGAAACATTTAATTAAACTGTTTCATTTAGGAGTCTGTTATATTTCATTGTGTTTTGGGGTATTGTGACAAATGAGTATAGGTTTGTGATCCAAATATTGACACTGTTGATCACTGCCTGTTTAAAACTGAATCATTTTGTGTTTTGTATTATAAGGTGAATCAGTAACATGCAGAATCGCATTAAGTTCTGTACATGTATTTCAAGACAGGTGTGCTTTTCTCTCTCTATCATATTCGTAATAATAACATATCTAAACAAATTATTTTTATGCTGATTTGGATCTTGAATTTCACATGATTGCTTCAACTCTCTTGCATGTAGAGATACCAAAGTAATAAATGTAACATTCATATTATGACTACTTTAAAAAGTGTAATGAATTCCTGCAAAAAAAATCATTTAATAAATGTACTTGAAAGTATGCATTTAGTTACTCTCTTCAACTGGTAATTGAGACAATATATTCATGATGAAACAAATCTGAAAATGGGTGCCATCTGCCTATGATGAAACCCATTTTCACCTTTGTTTCTCTAACATGGATACCTTAGCAACTTTTACACCCAAAAATGCCTGGAATGATATTTCACTGGCATATTTGTATGCACTGAATACAAATCTGAAAACTACTTTTCCTTATATGGTATTTTTTGAGGAGAAATTAGGCCCTAAGGTCAGGAGCTTCCACCATTAAGT
Source organism: Limulus polyphemus (assembly GCF_000517525.1). Lineage (NCBI taxonomy): Eukaryota > Metazoa > Arthropoda > Merostomata > Xiphosura > Limulidae > Limulus > Limulus polyphemus. The sequence continues at coordinate 6,854 of NW_013666760.1, forward strand.
ATATATAGGAAAATCTCTACCCTCCCTGCTATTAAACCAGTAAAAGCTGGTGTGGTTGTGTCAGTTGAAGGTTCGAATATGACCTCCACCATATTACTTTTTATTAGAATTTGTTTAAAACTTCTTTACTACGTCAAATAAAATACCCACAATCCTAAAAATGTATAGAAAATGTACAAGTTGATTTTTACATTTTCTTGTTTTATACAGCAATATGTTATAAACCACTAGTTTAAAATTTTTATAAAACTAGAACACAATAATTTCAGAACGAAAATATTTCCACCCGCATCATAGAATGATACATTATTATTTTTTTTTTTTTTTTTTACAGATAGTCGTTATTAAAATAATACAAGTTATGGTAGTTCTCAGCATTGAAACAAATTCTGTAATGGAATTCTACTAAAACTTAACTTTTATCAGGTGTTAACATTCAATAAACATTTTTTGCATGAGTTGCCATATATGAATGGACTTGTAGGTCTTGTATATATATAGAACTTTTTGAACATATGTTTAATTAGTAACAACATAAGGAATTAGTTATATTGTTCTTAGTTCATGAAGGGATTGTTTCCTAGTGTATTAGTTCTCCATTTTTAGGTTTCAGGAATATGCAGTAATTTCATGTCTTAATTTTGTAGCATGTGATGTACTGTACTGAATTGTTTGCAGACTGGAGAACTTACATGAGATGTTTTTGTTGTTGTTAATAGTTAATGCCAAATTAAAAAAAAACACCAGGATAAGGGTGTGTAAATCTGCATAGTGGCACTGTGAGCAATGGTACCAAGTGGGTTAACCCTTTCCAGATGGGTCACAGGTGAATGGCCATGTCATCTCGTTTGTTG
>NW_013666760.1:8102-43636 GCF_000517525.1 Limulus polyphemus
ATGGTATGTTGAATGCAGTACTGGTTCAAATTAGATGTTTGTGAAGTCAAAATACTAAGTGTATAGTTTCATACAATTTAGAAACTCAAATTACAGATACTGACAAGCTAGAATATAAAATAAGAAGGTTTTATCTTTTCTATTTGCTAAGATATTGCTCATGTAATAAACCAAACACAGAGGCACCCTGCTCACCTCCTTCCATTTTTGGAAACCCTCTCTTATATACACTTACTTCTATATATGACATGAATAACTAATCAGAAGCTCAGAATGTACCCCTAGTGGTTTTCTCAGCCTTCCTAAAGTATCTAGTGCCATTTCTTTCTTTTAAACCAAGCTTGCAATGAGGTAGGTAGTGTCTTTAGTCATCTTGCAATTTCATATTTTTTTTTAGACCCAAATACAGCTTAGTTATTATGTTTGATAAATTATAGTAGAATTCTATGGTATTGATGTAGTAATTTATGATTTTTTAGTTATTCAAAAGTATATATAAAACCTGAAAAAAATATTTTGTATCATAGCCTCCACATGCAAAATTGTTAAAGGCTTAGCAACCTACATCAAACAGCAACGGAGTACAAAGGTCATAACTGGAAGAGATAATTGTTTGCTTTTCTTATTTATTTACTGTTCTATGTTTTAGGAAAAATAACTTAAATAGTTATTTCAAAAATTGCAATAAGCTATATACATATATAATGTATAATAATTGAAATGTGACTGTATTTCACAAAATACTAGTTACTCAAACACAGCCAAGACAAGTTACTTTGTACAGACCAAAGGTCACCTTTATGTTATTTGATAGGGTAACATGAATGCACGTGAGCCTCGTCGTTGTAACTTCTGTATTGTTAGCCAGGCACAGGTGAAAGGTCAATATAATAAAAATAATAAATATATATAAATGTATAATGTTAAGAGATTTAAGCTATTTCATCTAAACATTTATTTTTTTTGTTATAATTTGTGTTCATTCTAGAATGAAAGAGGCATAATTTATGTTTATTTCTTAATTTTTTATGGTGGTTGCAAGATCGGTACCAAATCCATATACAGATGAATTACTGAAAGTAACAGATAAAATATAAAGTTTTTTCTTAAGAAATGTTTGATAACCATCTGGACATTATAAAGATTTTGTATGTGAAATTTCAAAATTTTCTGATGCATAAAAGTATATTTAATGTTAAAATGAAAATTACTTTGAATGATAGATAGGCAAGATGTGAAAAGAAAAGAAAGGCGTGAGAAAAACATTGCTTTACAAACCTTAAGACTTAATTTAAAAAATTTGATATTTTGCATATGAAAGCATTGTAAAGTTTACTGATAAACTGCCAAATTTTGTTAACATTTGCTTACTAATTTAAAAGTTATAGCATGAAAACTTTAACAAGCACAAAATGGTTATGAGGTCAGTTCCAGGAACTGAGCCCGGGTTGAAAGAGTTAATCCCAGATTATCATTCAACATCATGATTAACAAATTTATTTTAAGTCTTTCAAGTGTCACATCTTGTAGTTAACTGTTCCTCATTGCAAAATGTTGACAATTCAAAATGTAGACCTATAGGATACACATACACCTATAAGTTAAGAACAGTAAAATTAAAGAGAACGTTAAATAATAAACTAAATAATTAGTACCTGATCTCTATCTCCAGTACAATAAATTACAATATCAAGGTAAAACTATTACTATTAATATAGTAATATACTATTAATATATTAATACAGTGTTGGTGTACATCAAATTATGCATTATCTGGAATAATATACTTTCGGAAATTGAACAAAGTGAAAACAACTTTGATTATTTGAGTAGCCAAGAATAACCATGTAAGACTTGGAGTATTTCAAAATTTTATATATCTTAGTCAGGCTAATGATTCTTTCACTATGCACTCTTTTTGGAAGCAGTTTTTTGATCTTTTGAAACAATTTCCAGTGCTATCCTGTTTTTCTTTTTAATAAAAGTAGGAATATTTACTGTTAAATGGTATGAAACAAACAAATCATCAACTTTAATGCCTTGTCTGGCATCACCTCATCTCCAGGGTTACACATTTGGAGCAGACAAGAATACCAGTACTTTGTCAGTCACTTGCTGATCCTCCAAATGCTGGTGATGCATAGGAAATAAGTTCACTTGGTGTGGATCCTACCACAACCTTCATAACATTTCTCTTCTTGTAGGTGGGAAATGTGACTTGTTGAGTCACAGACCATCATAACGTACAGTCTCTTCTTACATCAACAATTACTTCAGTTTTAGGAGACTTGGCAGGAAAGTTAGTGGGACAGTATTACTGACTTGCTTTTCTGATAGTCCAACAAGAATTGATAACTTGTCAGTGGAATGGGTTCTTAATTTTACTGAAGTTGTAAATAACTGGTCCTCAACACCTACCGGAAGCTGCACACCATAGTAATAGTTTAAGCCATGTACAGCTGGCCCAGGGGTATCCAATATGATGAAAAATTTTATGTAGCATTGTAGGCCTATCTAAAAATGTATGACATCATCATCAAACTTTTTTGCAATGTACAGCTATTTTGACTGGTCTTTGTTTGCACAGCAATGCTTGCATAACAAGGCACTTTTGATGTTGCTGAAAGAAATAAAATTAAAAACTGAAACTGGAGAAAGATCAGTATATGAATTGATAAATGGTAGAAACAACAGGAGAAGAGCTGATGCCTGCTGGTATATGTACCCTTATGATAATAACTTCAACATAATCAATAAATATTTAACCATGATTTGAACTCACATTCAACATTTTCTGCTGGGAATTCCTCTGTGGGTACCCATTGGCTCATGCTTTTCTCGCTGAATCGCCACTATCAATTCTTAACAGCTTCTGTTACTCAAGGGCAATGTATGTCCTCCTTGCTTTGTACAAACAGGTATGCAGCACTATGGAAAAAAGTTATGGGTTGGTGACACTATTACACACCTAAGTAAGTCATACATGCTAGTAAAATTAGGCTTCACAGTTCATAGCTACATGTAGCAGAAAGTGGTGTGAGTGTCAACCTCATTCATTAAAATGTACTATTTTTTTATCTTTAGGATCACTAGATTAAATTTTTTTATTCATGATTGAATAGTACAGTCATTATTAAATTTTGTAATGCATCATCATACAGGATTATATGATATTAAATCTTAAAGTATAGTGTGATTGATGACACATTTTAGGCTTAAAATGTGTGTACATAAATAGATAAATACAGATACTGGGCTATACACTAACAGATCAAGAAACAAATTATACTTAAAAGTAGAATGCTTATTAACAAATGAGCTAGGTTGTATCACTGCTAAAGACAAATACACAACATAAAGTCATACAGCTACAATGAACATGTATCACCTGATGAAGAACTATACTTGACACAAGACCAAACTATACTTTATTGTCTAGAAAAAAAATATTAATTTTTGGCAAAGGTTAAATCCATCTATTAGATGTTAAATTACATTATTATTAAAATTGATTTCTATACTTTTATTGACTTCTGAAACTCTCCAGCTAGATTATTTTTTGTGTATTATGTATGGGTTATATAAAAGTTTTAATTATAGAGATAAGGATTTAACGGTAAAAAGAAACTTGCACTGTCAAAATGTTTTTTTTTATGCCTTAAATTAAATTTAGTCCTTTTTTATATTACTTCATAAGCTCCTGAAATTTGGGCGACGTATCCTTGGACAAAGACTCTTTCACCATCTCATGAGATCAACTTTTTATGGGCATTTTGTGGCTGGTGAAAGTGCAGATGGAATTCAGCCAACAATTAATCGACTTTACTCCTTTGGAGTTAAACCCATTTTGGATTACAGTGCTGAAGAAGATATGTCTGAAGAGGAAGCTAAAGAGGTGGAATTTTCGTAAGTTGAATACTAAAAGATGATCATTTTTTTATAAACATGTAATTTGAGGTACTGATATGAAGCAAGATAGGCAAATTATGATACTGTTGTATAATGTTTTTTTTAAATGTAGACATTTTGATTGTTATTTTGCCAGAGGGAATGTTGATGTCATGTGACATGCTTGCGACTTAATGACTGGAATTTTCTTGAAAATTTATCAAACAGTAATTTGATTATATAAAACAAGTTTTAGACAAAACTAGATTTGATTATTGATTCAGCCAGTCAATTTGTTTGGCACTGTGAGATACAAGAAGTACTATACATATAAAAATATTAGCAAGTAAATGAAATTTCTATTGAGAGAAACATTATTTATTTGCAAAGTTAAGCTTATTGTTAGATACATGAGACTACTACAAATTGTTGAACTTGTACTTAAAATAATAAAAACTATCATTAAATGGACTGGATCTTGGTTTATTCTTTTTCTGAATAATCCTAAAAGACTTTGTTTGACACCTAATATTTTTGCAACATTAATGTCATGATGGGATTATTTTTGTCAAAATTGAACTGAAACTGAATGTACACATGGTGACGTAATGGAGAGATGATCAAGAGGAAACAGAAAATTAAACAAATTTTAAGGAAAGACAGAAAATAAAAAGAGAAATTACATGAACAAAATGTGAGATTTACAGAATAATTACAATTAAAAATCAATTTGATTTAAGGTAAAATAGAGGAAGCCATAGAAAATATAAAGAAATATTATAACAAGAAGTCTGAAGAAGTAAAGAAAGATTATAATAATAAGATTGAAGAAGTATAATAAAATAATAATAAGATTGAAGAAGTATAGTAAAATAATAATAAGATTGAAGAAGTATAGTAAAATAATAATAAGATTCAAAAAGTATAGTAAAATAATAATAAGATTGAAGAAGTATAGTAAAATAATAATAAGATTGAAGAAGTATAGTAAAATAATAATAAGATTGAAGAAGTATAGTAAAATAGTAATAAGGTTGAAGAAATGTAGTAAAATAGTAATAAGGTTAAAGAAGTTGTAAGTAATGTATGGAAAGACATCAATGCTATGATAAAACATAAAAAAACTGAGTTGGGAAGTGCAGTAAGGGTAAAATAAGCCACACACCTCTCTGCATCTGCTCAGGAATGCTAATATTAAACATTGTTTTATATGCCATATGGAATATAACTCATCTGATGTACATCTGTTATTACTACTGTTTTCCCACTTATAATTGTAGGACTTTTCTGGACTACTCCTGCTACATTACTACTTCATCAGGTTAATGAATTTAGCAGGCTATTTCAACAACATTACCCAGTCACGAAACCAACGGATTATGATGGAAAGATACCATGGGAGGTGTATCAGTTTAAAAGTAGAGTAAATAAGTAAGACAAGAGCCTAGCCAAACTTTCTGAGCATGTTTAAAGACTTACACAATTATCTTCCAGGCGACTCTCATGAAATGATAAATTCATAGATGCCATAATGAATGAGAATATGACCAGATTGGTGTACATCTTTAAAAAGGAAGCTATAAAGTTGGCATTGGAACTTGAATCAATTAAGTTCAGAAACATATACTTATCTCTCTGCACAACAAAGTGCTATTACCTTATAAACAAAGAAGACAAAATCCTGAATATGTTCAGTCTACCCTAACAGAGATAAAGAGTGCAACATTTAAAGAAACCTGTCCATGAGTCAGTTTGGGTTCATTGAGAGGGAAACTTTGCAATATACTGATTGATACTGGCTCTACAGCTACCATTATTTGACCAAATCTGGTAATAAAAAGTTGGAAGTTGTCTCCTGAGATGAAGCTAGAGGATGGATTGGTGCAAACAATAAGTTGTCATAAAGATTCAGGTTGAGGTAAGTTATAAGTTATCCTCACTGTGGGAAGTTTCCTTATACAACATGATGTATAGGTGTTTGACATTGAAAAAGAGTATATATATATTAAACAATATAATTCAGGTGGAAACATAAATGTGAAATTAGACTTGCTTCAAACAGTGTGACATTTTGTGACAGGAAATCCCTGTGCTCTGTATGACTATCACACTACCAAAGGTTGAACTTCCAGTGATGAAGGATGGAAGCATAACATAATGAGTCATCCACTACAAATTTCGTTGGAGGTACATTGGCAGAAGAACATCCAACTGATTAATTTTATTGTTCACCAGAGACAAATGAGGTTTCTGCCAAAGCCATATACAGAATTTCACCATGGATGGAACCACCAATGGCTTCCCTTAATCATCTACCTAAAGAGAACATTTCCATTGACAAGACAAGAGTCGTTGATAAAGGGCAAGAGGTTATTCCATCTTTTTTACCATAAGCCATGGAAAAGAAAATCACCATAAGGATTTAGTGATTGGATAGTTTAGAGATAGTGAATGAGTAAAGAAAGAAGATTTTATTTTTTTAATAATTTCTTTTATTTTGCATGGCTTCAGACATTTAATTCATTATTTAGTTATTTTAATGTCTGTAGATATAGGAATAGTTGTTCATTGTTAAAAGTTATTTTATTTTTATAATCATTTTTGTGTCAAGATTGTTCAAAGGACTACAGTCTGAGGACTAGTAAGTGCTGTAGGTTTTGTTTTTTTAATTTAGATATTTGTATTGTTGTTTTACCAGAGGGAGCATTGATGTTATGTGGCTCAACTTCTGGAATATTCTTGAAAACTTAAGGAATGCTTTGAGTGATATACAATGCTGTTAATTGAAACGAGATTAGATTATTGAGGCAACATGTAAAATTTGAGTTTGTGTTTTCAACAAAGTAATAACAGCATACGAAGTACAATACATACAAGAAAATTAACAAGGAATTGAAATTACATTGAAACTGTATTTATTTATGAAGTGAGGCCTATTGTTAGTTATATAGAATATATACAGGTTAAAATTTTAGTAGGTGAAATAAAATGTTTTCATTGTCATTAGGTGGACTAGACTTTGCATTATTTTTTCTACCAAAGAATCCAGAAAGAGCATACCTATCAATAGAAACCACTTGTGATAGGTGAAACAGTATTTGTTACATAGAGACACATATTTAAGTAATTATATCACAGAGTTAAACACAAGTGTTTTTAATAACAGTTCCACTGATAACTATTACCAATACATTTGTAGATAAAGATTTGTTAGAACCTAATGGTTGATGGAAAAGTTGAATAAAATGTTTACGAGATTTTGGAATTATAAATGTTGGCTGTGAAAATTGGAGACAGATAAAAATGCCTGTTAGAAAAACCAAGAGAAATAGGCCAAAGTTTAATAAAACTACAGTTATAATATTTGAATGTGGCCATTTACAAGAGCCTTAAGCAATTGAAATCTTCACCATGATCTGAAACATAGTAAGTTTAAAAAGACTACAGAATTTCTCTGCTGTCATAGGTTATTGTTAAAAGTTTTTTTTAGGAAATTGAATAATACCAGGGATATTAATACCAAAAATTATGGTATGAAAGACTTTGATTATTGTACCAGTGATATTTTTTATAGGGTCTCTTAATTTTTACCTTAAATACAGTTCATATCAGAGATGAGTACCCAATGCTGTTTATATTAGATAAAATTAAAATACACATTTTTTTTTAATTTTGATGAAGAAAACACAACCAAAATACAAATAGCAAGCTAAGCCTATTTTCTGAGAAAAATAATAATTTCAGATATAGTTCTAGCATTTTCACCCATGCTACTCTTGGTTGTACAGTTTCTTACAGAGAACAAGAGGTTCATTCCAGCATACAGCTGACATAATGAAAGTTCATATCATATGCAACACATCAGTAATCAGAACAAGAGAAGGATATTTAACAATGATCTTACACCTATTTGAAATTAGAGTGGACATGTATAGATTTCAAAACAGAGAAAAATGAGAAACCAAATTCAGAAAAATTATGATGACAAAAGCTTGTCAAAACATGGTACATATGTTATTTGGAAAATATTTTCCTTCGTTATCCATTCAAGCTATCTACATATTTTATTTTTTAAAATCTGGTTCCTTGTCATCAAATTTGAACATCTTACTTATGTAAGGAACTTTAAAATTGTGTAAGAGAGAGATAAATGCTTCATTGATAAACAATTTTCAGGCTACACTTATTCAAATACTAGCTAAATCAACAAAATGATGTGAAAAGAAATACAAAGAAACCAATTTATTTAAAAAAAGTAGAAACTAATGATAAACAATGAAGTTTGATGATACCCATCACTTTGACCAAAGAAAGTGTTTTAAAAAATTTACATTTATGATAATTTTTTATGTGAAACATATTGTGTTATTCTAGCTCTTCTATGGCATTGCTTTGTGTAGGTAACTGTGTTTATTCTCTTCAGAATACTTTAAGCTAATTAACATATATATAAGACAGGTGAAACTTAAAATATAATTAATAACTGTAAAAAATTGTATTTGAATTTTGATGTATACTTTTCATTAATTATCTCACTTAATTTAAACACACCAATAAGAAACTGTAAATAAAAATTTTGACAATAATATCTTAATGTTGCTCTACTCTGAGAAAGTTTTAAGTTTTTATATTGAGAAATGACATTCTCAGTTTTTAAATTGAAATGTTGCTCGTCGAGTGTTTAAAAGTTATTGTTTTTTATCTGTTTCAGATCATTAAAGCACTAAAATAAAGTGTAATATCAAAATAAATTATTATGCTACATAATAATAATAATAAGTATCAGAAGTACTTCAAACTGATGTGTGTGTGTGTGTATGTATTTGGTAAACAACAGGACAATTTTTTTTTCGTTTTTTACAGAGCTTGTATCTCTGCTGCAGAAATGAAACAAAAAGAACTGCAAAGTTAGTAGATTTTTTCTTGTACAGTTGATGTGACACAGTTTAATATACCTCTCAGTCTAATAGCTCAGTGGTATCTAAACAAGTGTTTGTAATTTTCCAACCATTTACTTATATATATCTCTCTGTGTTTCTATAATTGTTGCATTTAGCATTTTCTCAGCTTTATCTACAGTATAACTTTTGTGTAGTAGGTATTTATATAATTATAAAATGTGTGTGCATGTGTGAGAAGCCTTTTAAAATTATATAACATGTCCACACAAGCATGGGAAAGCTTTTTAAACTTCATTAAACTATGCAAAAATTAAATTAGGTGTAGAGAAGTACAGACAACACCATCATATGCGTAACGGAGGAATGAGTGTAGATAGTACTATGCATTGAAAACAGAAAAGTATTTAGGGAGTGGATCTGGCATCCCTCAGATTTCCATCTTAGGCAGCAGTGTTTTTGTGTTAAACTTCTGGTACTTTGTTTCATTTAATTTGTTTTTTGTTTGCATATATATTAAGGATTTGTGTGTGAATTTCTTGGTTTATAGACACTTAGATTACTGTCACCCTGCTAAGCCTTGTTTGATCTAGTAACTCATACTAGATAAGTCAATTGATTTGTTATTTTTGATTACACCATTTGGCTCAAAGTGTTTTTTGTACTAGAAGTGGTTAGTGTGTTACATGTTGTGGAAGAGGTTTAATCCACTTAGGTTTAACTTTGCAGTTATAAGTTGAAACACAGCCACCTGGTTTGTTCAGAACCCTTCATACCTAACCTCATATGTCTAGGCAGGTAACTCAACTGTTTTAAGCACTTTAATTACTCACCATTTTATAAACTTTGTGCATTCAAATATAAAATATCACAACCCAAAAAATGAGAGCTTTTTTTCCCCTTAGTTATTAATTAAAATAAGTAAAACACATTCAGTAGTTGTGAGTTAGAATTTACAAATAACATTATAGAAATATCCAAAACTTCCAGATCAACTATATTATATCCAATAGTTTGATAGTAATTTCTACCATAAATAATTATATAACAAATATTTTTAATTTTTTGCATATTAAACTAAATATTCAAATCCTTTCACAAAGACTCACCAAAGTGTTTATGATTTCTACAACTTTGGATACACTACATTTCCAAAATGTTATTCTGGAATTTATTAATTTGAATAAAATTTCAAAAAATTAAAGCATGTATCATGTAATGAAATTTATATCAAACTAATTGCAGGAAATATCAGAACAAAAGTTATTAGTAAGGCTAATAAAATCTTACTATCAATACTGTTTGAGCCTTGTTTTCTGTGTACTTTACAAATTATGTATTCCTTTTTTTATTGGTCAAATTATTTGTTTATTATGCTTAGTTTGGTTTATTCTTTTACAAAACTGCTTTTTAAAATGTGTATATGTATTACATGCATATGATATATTTTTCATTCATTAAGCTACATTATTTTATTTTGTTTGCACTTGCAAACAAATATATTATTATATTAAAATATATATAATACTGGAAATAACATACTGTTTTGCTATATTTGGATAATAATTTCCTGCCCTTATCAATAAGTCAAAATGTTAACTTTGACCAACAGCATACATTTCTATCCTTATCTTACATATAGTGATAGTTAACCCTATGGTTTAAACACACCTTCAGTACAAAAAGAAAGGGAAAGTAAGACTAGAATTTGAAAATTTAGGTGGAATATATACTTGTTTTCACAGTTTCAACATATTTACATTGAAATTTTAAATATTTATTGCGTAAGGATTCTAAAACACCATCTAAAGTATTAGACAGGATGAGGAATAATATTTTACTTTCCATTATCTCTTATTTTAACTTAAAACTATTATTGATAAAGTTCCACGTATATTAACTCACATTTAAGTAATATGTATAATGTTATTTTTCTAATAACAGTTCTTTCTATAAAAATTAAGTGATTGTGGTGTAGTATCCAATTCAAATAAATCAAATATAATTTATTACTTGATACTTAAATATCAGTTTGAAAACTGCATACAGATTTTGACATATCAGCTCTGTTTATTAATGTGACTGATTTAACTTGAACAGAATAAAAATGTTATTAAATCTAATTAAGTGTTTAAAGTTTACTTTTTGTTTTCGTTTGCCAAAAATGTTATTTTGCACTACTAAATTTATCTTTCATAAGAAAAATATTAAGAAAACACTTCTAAAAGAAAAAAATGTGTTGGAACTAGCAAACATTGAACATTATTTAACCTAATTTCAGTAACTTACATTACTTTATATTTTAAAAAGATATATATATATATATATTATTTCCTTCCTATGTTCTTAACTTCTTAGCCCAAGATGATTTGAAGCAGTTCAGATACCATGAGAAATTTGCTGACAGACGGAAATATAATGTCACAGCCAGAACATATTTCTATATGAGTGAAGCTCAGTGTGAGAAAAATACAGAAACATTCCTTCGGTGCATTGATGCTGTTGCAGGTACAGTTAATTATTGAAGTAGAAATAAACATACTGTAGATTTTGGAATTTTATAAAATTAAAATACAATAGTGTAAAATTAGTGATTTATAATAATTATTATTGTCCAATAAAGAATTATAGTTTACTTCTCCAAAATAAAATATAAAGATTATGTACAGGAAAATAATGTTAAATAATTTTAAAAAGTTTATATTAAATCAAATCATTTTGCAACCTGAGTCAACATCTGTTGTGACCTTCTTAATTAATACTTGAAACTATTGGTACTTGGTGAACCTCTATAATTGTAGAATTGAGAAAAACTAAACAGTTGTATGTTTCACAAATATTTCATTTATTAATACCACGGTTTTGCTCATAAATTCCTTTACATGGTAGTAATAAGTGAAATATTAGTGAAACTTACAATTGTCTTTGTTTTCCTCAATTCCATTATCATCTTTCATTTCAAGAAATATTTGAACCCAAATGAAATATTTGTAAAACATACAATTGTCTTTGTTTTCCTCAATTCCATTATCATCTTTCATTTCAAGAAATATTTGAACCCAAATGAAATATTTGTGAAACATACAATTGTCTTTGTTTTCCTCAATTCCATTATCATCTTTCATTTCAAGAAATATCTGAACCCAAACAATGATGTTTATTTATTGACGCATTCACCACTCAGCTTGTTGCAAAAATGAACCATCATCACTATTGTTCATACACAAGTGACCTGTATGCGTGTAAGAACAGTCTGTGTATTAGTTCACAACATGAGTGATGACTGGAAGCTATGTTGTCACTGTATGGGATGTTTACCACTTACCATTGGTCACATGGTATAAATCATTTTAGAAGGAGACTTTCAGAAGCTTAGTGAGTGAGGGTGATGCTGTGTATAATATTTGACAATGGATCAAACTATAAGAAAGGTTATAATGAGCTCATCAAACCAAAATCATCATTACCTGATTATCAGTTGCTTTTTCGCTTTGTACATAACCTATACCTTACACTAGGAAAGGCATTAAAAATACCAGATATATCTAAAACAATTTTTCATCATAGTTTCTGCCTTTAGAAGATTTTGGAATGAAATGTCTTCTTTAACCAAATCAATCAGATGGGATTATTTCTTTGAAGTTGAAGAGATTCATTATTTGAAACTTTGCTGAAGATGATAAAAGTTGGCACTTAATGTGTAAAGGTGAAATAAAACTCTCAAACAAGCATTAAAAATTCTCAAGAAAGTTCGTCCTTTTGTACATGTACTTGGAGGTCACAGCTAAGAAAGTTATTGAAGAGATTCATTATTTGAAACTTTGCTGAAGATGATAAAAGTTGGCACTTAATGTGTAAAGGTGAAATAAAACTCTCAAACAAGCATTATAAGTTCTCAAGAAAGTTCATCCTTTTGTAGATGTACTTGGAGGTCACAGCTAAGAAAGTTACCGTATTATCTTTTTACAGTTAGTTATGAGCTTTCAAATGTAGAATCAGATAATCTTCAAATGTTCTTGCTAGATAAAATGTTATCAGGTAAGAAGAAAACAAAGATATCAGTTTACCTCTTGATATCTGCTCATTCCCTGACCCCCTGTTCGAAAAACTAAATGCAGGAAATTTAAAAATTGTTAAGGAGGAATTGAGAAATTAAAGTGAAACTGTCTAAATTACAAACAGGCCTTCTCTCAAGTTAGTTCTAATATGAAAAGTGCTTCTATGAATTATCACTATTTCTTAACAGAAATCTTTAAGAAATGGGGAATGTTTAAAATATCATTTTGAATGGAATGGGAGAATGATATTGATAGATTAGCAAAATAACTGAGGGACTATTTGGCTTTGCCTGAAGATGTTATTCCAATACAGTTCTGGAAAACTCAAAAGACATTTCCAATTCCGTCTGCTTTATCTAAAAATATCTGGGTTTGTTGTTCTTCGTATGTCAATGAAAGAACATTCACGACAAGTCAGTTTACCACAACTCACAATTAAATGCTCATGTTCACTTACCCTAATGTAGTTATGAAAATAACTGAGTGACAATGTTTATTGATATAATCAAACCTGTTACTTTAAAAACTGTTGTCTAATCTGCTACCTAAAAGATTATTAGTTGATTTTATAATTCATTATTGGTTGGTATAAAGTTATTTAAATTTGAATTAAACATGTAATATTCTTACACTTGTTTAGACCTTCTGCAATCTTAATTAATACTCTGCATGATAAGCAAAATTCCAATAAATAGTTAAAAAATTAGGCATAAACAAATGTGTGGTTTGTGATTCCAGTAAAATTCCATTCAAAATATAGTCTGTAGGTGTATTTTTGTATTTTATATTTTGTTTCAAATGTTACATTATTACAGGTTTTAAAAACTTAAACTTTAGTTAAACAATTAGAAGTTAAATAGAAATAAAGATTAAATATAGCTAGTTAAAGAATGTAGTACTAATAATAAACTTGAATGTTCTAAAGAAAAGAAGCTATTATTACAATTTCAAAAATAAAGCTAAAACCAATCCACACTAATGTCAGCGTTAAAAGTAAGGAAGTTTAATTTCCATATTTTTAGCTTTAAGAAAACACAGAACTAAAGAAAGCCAACCCAGTGCTGGAAAAAGATTTAATGAAAATTAAGAAATAAGTAAATCTATATACAGATATGCATAAATTCTAAATAATTTGATACTTTCACAGTTGATATTTTAAAATGTGCACATGTAATTATCATAATAACTGATATTAGTTGGCAACTTTACATTATATTAAAATCAGTGTTGTGTGTTCATAGTATATATAATTGTATTTCTTGATTTTTGATTCTAAGCTACTTGAGGCTATCTGCACTAACCATTCATAGAGAGAAGGCAGTTAGTCAACACTACCCACCTCCAACTCGTGGACTACTCTAATGAAATAGTGGGATTTCACTGTCACTCTAATAACACACTCACAGTCTCATTTATTCTTTAGTAGTGTGTTTAATGTGTGGTGTGGAATCTTACATTTGTGAAAATTCCCTACTCTATTACTTTTCATTACTTGTTGATTTTTCAAGTTATCAACTATTCTAATCTGAATGAATGCTGTAAGTTAAGTATTTATGCAACTGAAATAAAATAATAAACCATTAGAAGTGCACATTAATAATAATACCACTGCTTTCACTTATAAACCATCTTTCATGTATGTGCTTTATAAATATAATATGCCATACTTTTTTCTTACAGACAAATGTTTTAGACTGAAAAAAAGGCTTGAGTTATATTAATATATATATATATATATATTAATCTAGAATATTTACCATTAGATTTTAATTGTACAGAAATAGTTGTAGGTTTATATTTTACAAATAACAAAGTTTAACGAATTATAATTCTAAAGGTGTTTTAAATCATGCTATTTTTCAGTTTCTAGGAGTTACCAGAAGTGATAGCTTACAGATATAATTTAGAATTGTTTTGTATTTTGCAGAGCAAATTAACCGTTTTCATTATTATGTTCTTAACTCTGTCTGCTGTGTTTCGGGATCCAGGATTATCCTTATTTAAAACTCAAAAGCAATCTCTGCAGCCAATTTGAGGCTAGCAGTTTACTTAGGCAATAACAATGTGAGATACCAAATATTATAGCTATGTGTTTGTATGAAGTCAATGTTGCTAATCATTACCTCCTTGTTCCTTCCTCACCACTGTAGTGATATTTTAAACGTTTTGAAAGTATTTTTTTTTTTTGAAGCTTAATATACACCAAGAAAATTTCGTAAGGTAGGTAAATTTTACAGTTATTTAAACTTCTCTCTGTGGATTCACCTGTTTAAGATAGTTAAAAAATTGTGTAATTAAAAGCAGTCTTTTTCCATGTCTATATAAATGTGTGTCTTTTCACTCTTACAGTTTATATAAGATATACACTATTGTAGGTTAATAAGATTAGTTGTTATACCAAGTATTGCTGGCTAGTGATGAGTAATTATACTGGTTTCTAGAAGATGTACACTATTGTAGGTTAACAAAATTAGTTGTTATACCAAGTACTACTGGCTAATGATGAGTAATTATACTGGTTTCTAGAAGATGTACACTATTGTAGGTTAACAAAATTAGTTGTTATACCAAGTATTGCTGGCTAATGATGAGTGTATCTACTGGTTTCTAGAAGATGTACACTATTGTAGGTTAACAAAATTAGTTGTTATACCAAGTACTAGTGGCTAGTGATGAGTAATTATACTGGTTTCTAGAAGATGTACACTATTGTAGGTTAACAAGATTGGTAGTTATACCAAGTATTGCTGGCTAGTGATGAGTGATTCTACTGGTTTCTAGAAGATGTACACTATTGTAGATTAACAAGATTGGTAGTTATACCAAGTAATAGTGGCTAGTGATGAGTGATTCTACTGGTTTCTAGAAGATGTACACTGTTGTAGGTTAACAAGATTGGTAATTATACCAAGTACTAGTGGCTAGTGATGAGTGATTCTACTGGTTTCTAGAAGATGTACACTGTTGTAGGTTAACAAGATTGGTAATTATACCAAGTACTAGTGGCTAGTGATGAGTGATTCTACTGGTTTCTAGAAGATGTACACTATTGTAGGCTAACAAGATTGGTAGTTATACCAAGTATTGCTGGCTAATGATGAGTGAATCTACTGGTTTCTAGAAGATGTACACTATTGTAGGCTAACAAGATTGGTAGTTATACCAAGTACTAGTGGCTAATGATGAGTAATTATACTGGTTTCTAGAAGATGTACACTATTGTAGGTTAACAAGATTGGTAGTTATACCAAGTACTAGTGGCTAGTAATGAGTGTATCTACTGGATTCTAGAAGATGTACACTATTGTAGATTAACAAGATTGGTAGTTATACCAAGTACTAGTGGCTAATGATGAGTGAATCTACTGGTTTCTAGAAGATGTACACTATTGTAGGTTAACAAGATTGGTAGTTATACCAAGTACTAGTGGCTGGTGATGAGTGATTCTACTGGATTCTAGAAGATGTTCACTATTGTAGGCTAACAAGATTGGTAGTTGTACTAAGTAATAGTGGCTAGTGATGAGTGATTCTACTGGTTTCTAGAAGATGTACACTATTGTAGGTTAACAAAATTAGTTTTATATCAAGCCCTGCTGGTGCATGATGAGCAATTCTACTAATTGTTAGTTTTGTAGAGCATATGGATACTAAGCAGAAGTACTTAATAATGAAAAAAATCTTAAGTAATATGGCTATTGTATCAAATGCTAATGACCAATTGTGCTGAATTCTAGTATCTAGTATTCAAGTTTCATATAACAAGTAGTACTATTCAAAAGTGCTTGATAGCAAAGAAAATTGTGATATGAAATAAATCAGTCTCTTGATGGGTTAGAAGACCCACAATATTTCCAGCTAAAAACTGCAATGCACAGATTTTTATGCTATGTAGGTTTTAGACAGTCTAGTTTTAGCATCATGCTTTTTTATCTTTAGGTGTAACTTGTGATTTAATATGAAATATATTAAGCACACACTAGGCAATAGAATAATTATTGTAACCACCTAAATACTTTGGTTTTAAAATATATTAAATCCCATCATCATAAAGTTGGTCCTTGTTAAAACAATATTTACATGAAATATGCACACGTACTTAAAATGATGCAAAGCTCCATTAGGTGAAATATTTTGCCATTAACTCTACTGGGTTAAAAAAAGCGATTTATATATATATATATATATATATATATAATTACCACCATGCATAAAAGTTAAGAGAACATGAGTGCTTAAGCTTGCCGGAAAGCTTTGGTCATTCAGACACCGTGACAGATTAAAAGATCATTTAAATGGATACACAAAATTTCTACTATAAGGAACTTTATAATGAAAGTTATTTGATGCAACTCTGCCTTTTCCTCCAAAGTTTTAATTATGGTATAGCAGTGTTTCTTCTCAGTTCTTCATTGGAAGAATATTTTGGAATAGATTTATAAAACCTGTTGGCTGTTGACTGATGGTCTTTGAAAATGGGATTGTTTATGAAATTTTAAATAATGCTATTTATTTAACCATTTCCCAGGAACAACTAAAAGTACTGGTTTTGCAGCAATCAAAATGACTGCCTTAGGACGGCCCCAGCTGCTGGTATGTTGTGTCATCAAATTTCCTCCTTTGCTAGGCCTTGGAAGATACATTAGGTTGTTGTGTGATGACTGAAGCAAGACTTTCTTTTGTTTGTTCTTTTTGAGTTATTGTAAATGTATAGTTGTTTAAGTTTTTTTAAGATGATGATGTACTTTCAAGGTTTAATATTTGTAGTAGTTTATTTTTCTATGAATGGGAATATTTTGTTGTATTGTTTTGTTTAAAGCATCTTGCATGAGTTATTTGTAAGTGAACGTTGTTTGTTTATGTATATTAGGAGAAACAGCGTACTTATAATTCATATTAAGACTACAACAATCCAGGTAGAAAGTTGTGTATGTAAATAAACCAGTACTATGACAGATGTGGCATAATATTATGCAGAAGAAATGATCTTATTTAAACTCATAACAGCATTAACAGTGTCTGTATCACTTATAATCTAGTCTACTAAATACTTTATTTAAGATTTTCTTTGGCAAAAAACATTGTACGTGTTTGTAGTAATTTTTGGAACTTTGCTGTTGTCCATTGGGTAGTTATGAAATAAATAAAAAAATTTGTTATACAAAAACATGGTATAAATCACCTTGCTTTTTTTCTTTTTCAGATACAGCTGTCAGAAGTTATTGCTCGAACACGCAAGTTTTTTAAGGATGTTACAGGGGCTGAGAAGAACATTATTTTAAGTGAAGTGCAGCCATCTTTGTTTGAAGAAAAACTTCAGAATGATCTTCAAGTTAATACACATCAGAAAGAAGTGAAAGATTGGTTAGAAAAAATGGATTATGATAAAAAAGGGTAAAACAATTACCAGTAATGTATTATTATTATTTTTTTATATTCTTACAGTTTATTAATCTTTTTGAGCAAATGAGCTTATTACATATATCTCTGTGAGGGTTGATTCTATGATCTTTTTTGTTTGGCACAATTTAGTAGTTACAGGTGAAAAAATATCATTACGCTATAACAGTATAATCCTTTTAACATACAGAACTAATAAAAAAAATGTCATCCAGTTTTAACCACTAGGTCTACATCATATAAAAAGCTTAATGATCATTTACAGATCAAATTGAAAAAAAATGTTAATAATTTACCAGAACAAGTGAGAACAGTTCTGGCAACTATCTATAGGGTTTTGAGTCTGTTTTACTTCACCATATAGTAAACTAAATTAATTTAGGTATTTGAATAATGTTATGACATTTCATTGAATTCAATATTCAGTATTATACAGTGGACCTCATTAGGCCACTACGTCACAGATTCTCTCTTCAATTTCACCTCTGGTGAAAAAGAAAAGACATTTTTAACATACATATATATACACAGTCCTGGCAATTGCTTCTTCAAAGTATATTTTGTTTCTAAATTTTCATGCAAAGCAACACAAAGAGCTATTTGTGCATAGTAGCTCTTAACTATAAACTGATAGAGTATAGGGAATACAGCTAGTCAAGAACCCTCACTGCCAAGTGTTCAATTACTCTTGTCTGACTGAAAAATTTAACTGTCACTGTTATAGCACACCCAAGGTTTCAAAGTGCAGAACATATTGTTGTAAGCAATTGGCAATGAACCATGAGTCCAAAAATATGTACATATTTCTATTCCAACTGCTATCAAGCTGTTTTTTTGTTTGATGGTGTTTAAGTATCATTTAAGTGTTGTTTTTTTAGCTGATGCATTACTTATAAGCTTTGTTGACTCTATTCTGGGACACTGAAATTTGTACCAATTTTGTCAGCTTAATAGGTTATCTTCTAAAACACAGGTCATATTCACAATAAAGCTGTGCTTCCTGGTGCAAGTTTAGCAACTTCCAGTTTCACTTTACCAATCTGTAAAAGTAGAACCTATTCTGAACCTGTATACAGGATGTTTGGTGGAGATGAGAAGCTAATGAAAGAGATACAGGATTAATGATCCTTAATAATATAAACAAATGAAGTAATACTGATTCAGAACATATATGCTACTAAGAAGATGGAATGTTGTTATAGAAAACAGTTTTATTAAATTTACAGAGTAAGAATTGTACATTTTAATGTACGAATTTTTCAATAACTGAACCATGTTCTAATATTATATAAAATGTTTCACCAATTGGATTGTTAACTATCTATATATTGCCAATTGTTAATGATCTTATATTACAGTTACCTAAGCAAAAGAAATACTGAAATAAAAACGTCTTAACAGGCAAATTTACAATTTTGTGACTTGCAAACAAGTTATTGACTGCTGCTGTACTGATGCTATGTTCTTGAGTACAAGCTGCAAGATGTATATTCAAATGAATATTATCTCTGTTTAAGGCTGAGCAATAATGGTAAAAAAAAACTTTTATATTTTGTTTGTTACAAGTTTAGTAGATAAACAAAAAGTATTAACTGCCTCTTTTCTATGTATATATAAAAATATTAACGAATGTTACAGGCTATTAAGAAAAGATTCCTAGAAGTGGTTTTTAAATTCTGTGATCTTTCCAAAAACAAATCTTGATATTTTTTATTTAATTTATGGACTGAAAATTACTTATGAAAATTAAAATATCCATTTAAGTTTATTCTAATTTTATTAAAAAACATTTTTTTTGGTTAAGTAAGAATGATTGTTTTAATTGTTTTTACAGGTTAATTAATTTGTTTTCTTGGAGTGATTTGGTGGATATGAACTATGTTATGTCTGATTTTTTCAAAGTTCCCAGTATTAAGGTCAGTCTCTTGTTTTAAATTTATCAGTGCTGTCATATTTTCAGTTGTTTATCGTGATATTCTATAAACAAATTATTCATAAATTAATATTTTTTCTACTTTTGTTTAGTCATGTGGTGGATTCTTATTTTTTATCTGAAATTATGTGTACCTGATATTAAAAATTAGTCTAAAAGTTATTTCTTTTTAATTGTCATTCATGCCACGTGATGGCTCAGTGGTAAGTCTGATGAGTTATAATGCTAAAAGTCAGTTTTGTATACCTGCGGTGGATAGATCTCCCATTTAGTACTTTGTGCTTAACAACAAGCAAAGAATCAATTGTCATAAGTATATTTTTTCAGTTTGAAAGCTATGAAAAGCCTGACTGGTTGAATCTTCACCATTTTCTAATTATCATCAGATTATACAGATGCAAATGTACTTCATCTATTAAACCGCTATAATATTTACCAACGCTTACATTTAAAGACATTAATTTCGAGGTTTTTAGGTTATGAGTAAAATTCTAAAGTTTATTCAAGTTTCAGAAGTTAAACCCAATTAAGAATCTTTAAGTTATGTATATATCTATATAAACATATGTATTTATATATACACACACACACGTATATTTGTTTTCTGTATTTAATTACATGTATTCAACCTATAATATTAGTGAAAGAGAACCATAAAGAAGTGTTTTGTTGATTAATTATTATTATTAGTTAAATTGTCAATCTCTGCTTGAGTATTTTGGCTTTATAAAATGTGGCCTTCCAGTTCTTATTTTTATTCTAGTCTTTATTCTTATTCTCAGCACCTATATGATGGGAATGTTTCTAACTTTGTTTCTTTTTACCTATATTAAAAATATTTCAGCTAAGAATAACTAATATAGTAATCTGTCTGGCCTAAAGTAATTTTTTGTAAACATTAGTAACATTATTGGTTTTTTCTGATCATGTTATTTAGGTAAAGAAATTAGTATATTTTTCATGATATTTGTTTTTCATACTTCCTTTATTATCTAGTTTCATGCTTTAAAATACTAAGTAGCTTACTTCATCCAAATTAGACATTTGACCTTATTGTTCTTACTCTACGTCTTGATAATAGCTGGGTGAAAAGGGATTTTTAGTTTATGTATTGTTCATGTTTTTGTAACCTGTTTAGTCCATGCTTTAAATACCAAGTTGCTTATTCCTTACAAGTTAAACAATTGATACAACTGTTCCTGTTCTGTCTCTTGGAAAGAAAAGATTTTTTAGAATAATTAATAAGAAAACATGTAGAAAATTATTACAGTAAGCTGTGAAAAGTTCTCATTTGTAAACTTAATACATCATTAAAAATATTATTTCATAAGCACCAATGAGTCCAATAATTTAGATAT
Source organism: Limulus polyphemus (assembly GCF_000517525.1). Lineage (NCBI taxonomy): Eukaryota > Metazoa > Arthropoda > Merostomata > Xiphosura > Limulidae > Limulus > Limulus polyphemus. The sequence continues at coordinate 29,638 of NW_013666760.1, forward strand.
TCTAACACTGAAAAATAATAGAGCAACTGTATGTTGCAGTTCTGTGTAATGGTAGGAAAAGTGTATGTATGTATTTATGTGTTTGCATAATATAAAAGTAATTATTTATGAATTCACAGGCTAAGTTTTTTAGATTGTTTACAAGTTGTAAGATTTAAGACTAGTTATCTTCAGCAACATTCATACTATTATAATTTTTAAAGTAGTATAAGAGTTTCAGTAACACAAAGCTAAATAATGATTTCTAGACTGGACGTATGGAACCAATCATCAGGGCTTTGACTGCAGAAGAGGAAGAAATGTTTAAGAATATGATGCGACGACTTCATTGTATTTCTAGGGTAAATACAAGATTGAATTTATGTACAGATATAAAAGGCCTTTGTTGTAAACTGTACGATCTGACAAAGAGCACTAGCTCGAAACATCATCCTTCTTTTAATAAAAAAGAAAAAAAAAATTGGCGGTTGTTCAACCTATCATTTAATATTGATTGTGAAAGAGCTTTTTCTGTATAAAACAGGCACAAGACAAAATTTATATGCTCTCTGAAAAGTGGAAAAGATACTGTTTAATGAGAATTGTAATGTTAGGACCAGAAATTTAATTGTACTGATCCCAGTCCTGCAATTAAAATATGGGACAGTGCTAAGAACAGAAGAAGGGTGAGGCTTTCACAACCATATAAACAGAGAATTAATCAAGAATAGATAAATGTGTAAATTGTGCATATGCATTTTTGTAGTACTTTCTTGAGGCCAAGTACACAATAAGATTATACTGACACATTCAAACTCTTATGAATGACTTAATTGGTACATAAACCAGCATGTCCATGATATTAAATTATTGACCATCTTTGGCAATGCTAAGAGAGGCAAAATTTTATCAGTACCATACTAATTGTGGCAAAAATTATCTGGAGCACTAGTGTTACATGAACATTGCTGATAGAAATACATAGAATCACTGGTGTTACATGAACATCACTGATAGAAATACATAGAAGCACTGGTGTTACATGAACATCACTGATAGAAATACATAGAGAACTATGTTAAGAATACATGAATGAGACTCTTAGAAAGTATGGATACATGAACAGTACTTGGTATATGTATTGTCTTAAATACATGTACAACAATAAATGGATTTATTATTTTAAATATAAGGAAGATAACTGGGTATACTGTGATTGTAAGAAATGTAAGGGCAATAGTGAATGTCTAAAAGACAGTATATGAACAACACTGAACTTTTGAAGTGAATGTCAAAACAATGACCAACACCATCCATGGGTATGATAAAACATTTTTTTTTAAAAGAGTTGTGGAGTACTGTTGCTCATTTATATAATTATAGTAATGATTTGACTTTCATTTTTGCCTTTAAGTTTTCTTAAAAAAGGAATCAGAAGGCATAGAACTGTACATGTTAGATCAGAAGTATTTGTTTTACAGTTAATTTTACCATGTTAAAAGATATGTTAGGAAGAAAGTAACAGTTTTAGAAAATCTCTAATCTTTCTTAAAAAATGTATTTTTGAATTTGGTATGAACACTTTAGGTGGCTAGAGAGAAGGATGTTAGAGTCATGATTGATGCTGAACAGACATATTTTCAGCCAGCTATCAGTAGGATCACTATGGAACTGATGCGCAAATACAACAAAGAGAAACCTATTATTTTCAACACCTACCAATGTTATTTGAAGGTGTGGCTTAGTTTGAAAAGTCTCATTCAATATTACATGTATTATTATTAGTTCTATATGAAAATTGTCAAGAAAACAGTAAACATATTTAAGATGACTGAGCATGTAATTATCTTAAGAGCTAGTAGTAGAGTGAGTGCAATGTTTTACTTGATATGACAAATGTAAATCTATAATACTTAAACAAATTCCAGGAATTTTTAAAGTAAATTAAGTACAAAGTATTTTTAAACATCAAGTTTTATTAAATTCTTAATTATAAAATTAAAATAATAATATTTTTTCTCTTGATGATTACCAAATATTTAAATTGCAGAGAGAATGCTAGTGAAGCCAAGTTTATCATTTGATTTGCCACTTGTCACTGAGTTAGACTGGCTTTAGGGAATTCTAGCCCTCATCAAAAACTCTGAGAAAGAGCAAATCAAATTATTAGAGAGGGAAAAGTTACATTATTTTAAGTGGCTTGTCCATGAATAATTCAGAAGGATAAATCAGTAGCATTAACATTAAATATTCTTCAAAGAATTAGAGCAGTATAGGTTTACTTTGTTGAGTAAAGGACAACTTGAAAACCATTTTTTTAATGTTTTTAACTAAAGTTTAGCTTTATTAGCACAATACAAAAAATATGCTACTATGTTCTAAGTCGTATTCTAAACAAAATGGTTTCGAATAGGATGTATAAAGTGAAATTATATAATATTCAACCTTTTTTGTGTAATTGTGGCCAATTATATGAGAAAATATCTTTTCAATTATAGACAAAATTTTGTCATCTATCCATTGCATAAAACTTAATCCTTGCCAACTACTTAAAACCTACTAACATTATTACTTTACATTATTATGTCATCCCTCATTAGCTGCATTCTCCTGATAGTTGTGAGAGGAACAAAAATAATAGTGATTGTAGTGTTCAGAATGTTGATACAAATTATTTGGATTTTGTGAATTGAGCATAAATGTGAGTGAACACCCCAGAATACTGTTACTTTTTGTTTTAATAAATTATTTTCTTATGTCAGCTATCAGAATACACTTATTATATTAGCTCATACACAAATTTAAGGTAATTATGCCTCATGTCTCAAAAGTCACTTCTGTTTTCAGACAACTGAGCTCAGGAAATCGATGGAAACTTGTGAAATTTAGTGTGTAGATAAAGTTGACTATGTGGAATGAAGCAAACACATTGCAATGACATGTTCAAAACTGCTTGGACATGATTTTTTACAATGGTTTTTATACCCATAGATACCATGATGTCATTGTATCACCCCACATGAATGTGTACATTATCTTCTGCATGATAAAATGCAGTTGTTTGGACAGAAGAAGTAACTTTTGAAACACACAGCATATCTTAAATGACAACAACTGTATCAGTTAATTAATATCTGTTATGTTTAAAATGCAAGACTTTGCCAGAGTAAAAGAAGCATTATCTAATTTATTTCTTAAATATTTGTTTGAAATTCACTTTATACTTCTGTTTGTTATTGAATATCAATTTCATCTAAATTTATCAAGATCATCAAAAGATAGTAAAAAAAAATGTTTCTGGATTTATGCAATCATATATTTTTCATCTGTTTATTATAATTATTAACTAGTAAATACCTTTAATGTTTGCTATATCCATCATAAACAATAATTCTTTTAACCCACTGACTGTGGCTGCTCTAAATGTGTGTGGAAGTTTCACAAGCCGTATTTCATCTATGGCACACTTGCATTCAACTGCCATAGGTGGACTGTACCCTATATGGAAATCAGCGGTCAATGGGTTAATCAGCATACTGATGCATCTGGTTAAAATCCTGTAACATGATGACTTGGTAATACATTCATATAAAAAATGTTTTTATTAAACATTGAGAAAAGTACGTTATAAAGTGTTCCGAAATTTAGTACATTTAGTACATTTTCAAGACATAGTATGAAATGGATTCATAAAAAGAAAGTTTTATTGTACTGCGTTAAGCCTATTATTCAAACTTTAATGCATCTATTATATGTAACTTAAGGTATAATTTGTGAATAGATATTTTTCTAGCACAGTAAGTTAAGCCAGTTTTACAATTCCAATGGTATAAGTTATAAATAATAATATGTTGAAGAGAATGATTTAGTTAATATGAACTAATTCTAATGTATGAATTGATATTTTCTGTTATAGGAAGCTTATGACAATGTAGTTTTAGACATGGAACTGGCTGATCGACGTGGATTCTTCTTTGGTGCCAAGTTGGTTCGAGGAGCTTACATGGAGCAAGTGTGTTGGTTTAGGTTTCCTTTTATTTTGTAAATTTTTATAATATTGTAAATTTCTTGATTTAAATATCCAGTTGTGTGAATCAAGTGAAAAATCACATTCACGTTCAGTTACAGTGTATTAATAGAAGCCTACAATATTTCAACTTATTAATCTTCTTTACTGCTTTTAAAAATTTAGCCATTGAGGTGAAATCTTTCAGTTTTTTAACAGAGGATGAGCTTTGCTTTAATTCTTTTCCCTCAAATTTACAAATGAAAAGAGATCTATAAATAAACATTTATTTTATTTAATTGATTGCTCTAGTTGTCTGTTGAATCTGTACTTGTTCAGCACGAGTGCCTTCTTGACTAGTTGGTTAGACTACTCTCCTACCTATATCGCGATCGGGTGCACATGTATCCTGATGGTAGCATTATAGTGAGGCAGTACTGTATTATTATATAGTCTTAGCCAGTTATAATAATTATCTTCTTATTCCATTACTACAAGTACTAAGAACAGTATACATGTATTTTAGAAACTTATAGAGGATTGAATTTTGATACTCATTAGTTTTCTTTTATACAGAATACCTTGCTGTAATTGTATTTTTGAAAAATTTACTGTACAGCTAAAATTAAGAATTGTATGATGTCCTTGTAGCTTGAGTTTCACATATTTATTTTACACAGTCAGTTTGTTTTTTATTCTGGTGTGGGTATTGTGTGTACTACATGTTAGGAAAGATCATTGAGTCTTTACCCACTTGGATCAGTGAGGATTTCTAATGAATTGGAAATAATATATAAAACAGTATTTATTGATTTTTCTGTAAAGGAACGTTTGCGAGCAAAAACAATAGGCTATGAAGATCCTATCAATCCTACATTCGAAGCCACCTCAATGATGTACCATAAGACGTTGACAGAAATCATGCAACGAATTGTGGAACGAAAAGACAGGAAGCTTTCCATGATGGTGGCTACCCATAATGAAGACACTGTTCGCTATACAGTTAGCAAGTAAGGCTCATACAATAATGAATCAATTAGTGTTAACTAATTGTTACAAAATTAAACACATTATGGTATATGGAATCAAATTTCAAAGGTTAACTAGGATACTTTTAGCAGCATAAGCTTTTGAAATATTAAAAGTGTCTTTGCTAGGATCTGTGGTAAAACTTGATACAGTTACTGATGATTGGAAACTGAACTCGTTAAAAACTAGAAGTATAGTACATGATCAGATGGAAAAAAATTACCTGCTTGCATCTGGCAGTATACCACTGGCTAGAGATAAATTGTTAAACAGTACTCTAACATTTAGCATTTTGTTAGTTAAGATTATTAGGGACTGATAATTTTTTTGTATTATTCAACTATTTACAAGGTTAAAATTGTATCTCTCTTACTAGAAACTTGACAGGAATAGAATATTATTGTTGTTATAAAATGTTTTTAGTTTTTTTTTTTTATAATTAGCATTTTTCTTGTTTAATTTTTGTTTTCCCTGAAAGGATGAAAGACATAGGCATAGAACCAGAACACAGATTAGTTTGTTTTGGTCAACTGTATGGAATGTGTGATCAAGTTAGTTTTGCTCTGGGTATGTAATTTTTTAATCTTATTATTCATCATATTTAACACTTGATAATGTATCTGTGTGGGTTTTAATTAACAAATAGGTGATTTATGAAACAAAAGAACATACATCTATTTGAAAATGGCTTTATGAATAAGCTATTAAACTCGATGCCAGTTTTTGTTACATTGGTTTGTATTGGGTTATATCCATTTTTCAAAGCAAAGTTTTGATATATGTACAAAATTCTCTGATTATTTTTTTCCATTAGTACTTTGGTTAAAGTCACTTTGCAATGTTGTCTTCAGTCATGCAGAATTTATTAATTACTCAAGAGTATATGTATTACCATAAATTTGGGATCTTTCCATAATAATTTTAATGGCAGGTTTGCTATTTTATTGACATGATTGTAACATTTTGAAAAATGTGTCTTTGAGAACATTTGTTGATTTGTTTTAACATTGTGAGCAGAGCCTCAGAAAACTATCACAAGAGATTTTTTGATGTTTTGAATGTACCTATAAGGTTTAAATTTTTGTTGAATTGACAGGCCAGGCTGGGTACTCCGTCTACAAGTATGTTCCTTATGGCCCTGTGGATGAGGTACTGCCGTACTTATCACGTCGAGCTAGAGAAAACAGCAGTGTCCTCCAAAAGGTTGACAAAGAAAGGTTCCTGTTAAAAAAGGAAATACTTCGGCGTATTAAGGAAGGTCAAATTTTCTACAAACCAAAAGGAAATTACACTCCACTCTAAGACATTGCTTCTTGAATTTGTGTGAATCTTCAGTGTTGATGTTAATAGTTCAAAAAAAAAAAAGTAGACGTTTGTATGTGTGTTAGATGTTATGGAAGAAAGCCGTAATGGTGTCAACAGTAAAGTGTTCATGTTTTGAAGACAGTAGCATCAGTTCGTGCATTTGAATTTAAAATGAATCTTAGTAAACTTAAATTTATTGTATTTGTTGTAGAATACACTTCTTGTATTAGGGATAAAATATATATATATGTGTGTGTGTGTTGTATAATAAAGTTGCAGTATTTTTGTTGCAAGATAATTCTGGTCTAAAAAAGTTTTGTATATGATGTGTTATTATATTTATTATTCTAATGTAGAGAGAAAACTTTCTTTGGCCGGTCTTTGCTTACATCTGGAAATGTAGTAGTAGTTTTTATATTGTATTTTCAGATGGTCCTTCACGTAATAGAGTACAGCCATATGAATGTTTTTGTCATATCTCATAGATGTTATTTACAAGCCTTACTGTTACTGAAATTAATAAATGAAAATTTCTTAACCAGTAACTTGTTTGAAAGAATAATGTAGTTTTTTTCTGTAGTTTTAACTACTAAAAAAAGAAAAGAATGTTAAGACCAAACTGTCAATTGATTTACCACTTGTCACCTGAATTTCACCTGTCATCAGTAATCCTCATTGTAATTTTGAATTAACTACATGATACACATAGTATCTACACCAAATATGGCAAGCTTTTAGGCAAACATACAAGTCTGTTGTACACACAAAATCAGATGTGTTACAAGCATATTTGTACTCAAGATATGTCTGTGAACTGAAGTCATCAGTCTGACTCAGACTGACAAATCTGCAAGGTAATGTTCATGTGAAGAATGAAAATACTTTTGTCCATTATACAGTTTGCGTATTGTATTTGCATTACCTCTAAAACGTCCAAAATGCATAACTATAGTTCTTTTAGATATCCTAATATATTGTATCTAGTATATACTATCCTCTACCACAAACTCACCAAATTAGTAATGTGGGGTAAAATGAGTAGTTGCTAACACTAACATCAAATACATAATACCATGTTTAATGGCACTCTGTAGAAGTTTGTGGTATGTAAACTTTGATCCCTACCAATGTACATAGATTAAGAAAAACACAGGCACAGTTCAGTTATGACATATTTTCTTGAAAACTGGTATGTTTTGTATAATTTTTATAACATAAGGTGTTAAACCAGCAATTTTAAATTCTGTTTTCTATGAAATACCTATCTACATGCTCATTTCTGATGTTAAGTGCAGATGATAAATATGAAATAAAAGTTTCACACTACATCTTTAATTCTAGATTTAATTTGTGCATTAAGGAAAATTGAATTGTTCCTTTGATTTATCAGCATATAATTTTTGTGCTTATCATATTTATCACACTAACTTAGAACTTTGAAAAATGGGGAGGAGGGGTAATCTGAATAACTATACTTTTCCATATTTAAAATTGCTAGTTCTATATTTTGTTAGCTCTTAAAAGTTCAGTATTTTTAGAAACTTACAAATTCATTTTATGGCTTACTGATAACAAACAACATAACATTGAATGACCTAACATTAACAAGGTCTGACAATGTCTTCAGCTGATTGTGGAAACTTTATTTGTGAGGATATAGATCATAATGCATTTTTGTTGTTTGTATTACTTTATGTTACAGTTTATGTAATTGATGCTTGAAATCGTTGGGAATTGGTGAAACTCCATAATTATAGAATTAAGGAAAAACAAGACAATTGTATGTTTCACGAGTACATAATTTATTCACAGCCATGGTTTTACCAGTACCTGATGATGCCATTACTGGACAAACCAAAGTCGTGAATAAATGATGTATTTGTGAAACATAAAATTGTCTTGTTTTTTCTCAATTCTGTGAAAAGGTTTAATTATTTACTGACATCACAAAGAGAAAAAGATACATGGTTAGCAAATTTAAAGTAAACAATGCAGTTCATGCAAAATTCTTGCTAAATTATGTGTGGAATGATACATATTTTTTCAGATTTGTTCACACGTTGAAACCACAGGTCACAATATTTCATATAAAATTTTTCTATCATTACTACAGGATCTTCAGACCTTGAACTTTGCATTAAAGAAGGTTTACTCATAACAAAAGACTGCCCTACTCTTAACGACTTACAAATCTCATTAGACTTAAAATTATTCTAAATTTATGCACATAAAACTATGTTTGTTAAGAATAGTTTTAATTGTCTAATGCAACTTGTAATTCATGATACATTCATAACATATTCTATAATCTGTTTTCCTTCTATTGACCACTTTACTGAATATCTAAGTAAATTAGTGATTGATGATACTATAGCATTAGTTAATAAATATCATTTTAACATTATTTTCAGATTTTGCTGCAGATGGAATAAGTGTATTTCGAAATACTCGAATCTTCTCTAAATAAAATCATTTTATGTTTTGTCAAGTGTTTTCATCTTTATTATTAAACTTTGTTTTTACCATCATGATTCCATTGTAAGGGAAAAGCTTCTCTGTTGTATTTTTCTCTGTGACACAGAAATAATACTTCATTTCTTGTACTATCTTAGCAAAATGTCGTGGTTCCAACTTTATCCTCTTATCTTTAGGGTGTAATCCCACAAATAGCCAACCGTTTGGGACATCTTGTTTTTGTGTTGTGTCAAGCACGGAGTTTGGGTTGAACTTAATCCTAGCAATCATGTCTATAAGCAGTCTTTTTCTTTTTCCAAACTTGGTTTGGGAAGCATATAACTTTATAGACATGGATGATAAACAGTGCCAATTTACTCCTAGGAGGGCTGAGTGATTTGTCATAATCAACATAGGGATCAGTTTCAAGAATTTTCATAAAATGGATGTAGCACTAATTTCTCCAATGATATCCTTTGGCACATTCATGTACTTACATTTCCTTGTGTAATCCATTAACCCTTTTGCTACCTAGTTCGGATGTATCCGAATAAACATTTATACGCACTGACTGCAAAATTCGGATTTACCCCACGGCTACCAAAACATGTTTCACTCTACTGCGACATGCGGGAATATCCCCCTGTACTTGAAACAATCGCCAATAGTTGGCTACTCTCCCGAAAAAGTATAGTCAGCTATTCGAAAGCGCTCGAGTTTGGGTCCTTTTTAAAATTCAACACACCCCGTTGTGGTATTCCTATGTTCGAATTAGTTAAAGTACACAGTTACCTGATCTATGTATCGATGTGATAATCATTTATGGAAGGAAACGTGAATGAAAAAGACATGACTTGGTAAGTAGACAAACGGGACCAAACACTTTGTTATCAAAGACAAAAGGAGGTTAAAGCAGGAACTGATCATCGAGATGTAAGGAAAGCAACCAATAAAGTAATCTCTAGAAAGAACAAGGACAAAACTTCATAATGCGGTTTGGCTTCTTTGGGAACGAGACGAGACCTTTCGGAAACGTCAGAACTGCTCTCACAATCCATACTCTCTCTGTATCTAACCATTTACAAAATTAATCACTTGAACCTAAATCTATCTGTGCTTCGTATGAACGTCATAAACTCTGAAGTGGCTACAATTTCTTCATAAAGTCTCATACTTTTATAACGTAGGTATGGTACGTAAGTCTCTACTTTTGTGGTATTCTGATATCCAGATGTTAAATGCAAGTTTCCTCAGAAGTGCAGATCCACGACAGCAAAGGTAAAAAATATCCATGTCACACCCTTAGATGAACTTGTCCCCACTCCTCAGGAATTTAACAGACTACACCCGATTAAGAATGACTTTTCGTTAGCATGTGCAAAATTGAAACTGTTATATAAAGCTAAAATTTCTATCTGTTTTTTGAAAAATGTGAAGTATAGTACTTTAAATAGTAGACAGACATATAAAATTAAAAAAGTGTCTGATTAAAAACTTATTTCAAGTGGAAGGAATTTCAGTGTGTAACTTAAGTGAATTTGATATATACAAAACGTAAAAAGGGTAACTTCAAATTAGGGGCTGGACAAGACCTACTGGTTAGAGTACTCAGGCTATGAATCCGGGAAATTCAGATTCGCAACCCAACATTAAGGCCCTGGGTGCGATATATGGGTGACACGTTAGCCGAATCCCACTATTCATTCAATCAGACAAAGGTAACTCAACAGTTATCAGTGGGTGCTGTTAACTATATTTCTTCTCTCTAGTTTATGAGTGCCTGACATGGCCTGATAGTTACGACACTCGACTTGCAATTTGCGGGTCGCGAGTTCGAATCCCGTCGCCGAACATTCTCGCTCTTTCAACTGTGGGAACGTAATAGCGTGACGGTCAATCCCATTATTCGAAGAGTTGGTGGCGGGTAGTGTAGCCTATCACTTCAAAATTAGGAACGGCTGTCCTCTGGTGGAATATCGATACGTTTACTGCCTTACAACGCTAACATCTGGGGTTTGATTCACTACGGTGGACACAGCGGATAGCCCAAAGTGGCTTCGCTCTAAAAACAAAATATAGCAGATAGCCGTCGAGCAACTTTGCGAGAAATTCAACAGACAAACAAACAAAGACTATTAATTAGAAATTATTAACGACTGTGCAAAATTCAGAAACCAAATAAGTAAATTATAAATTATATAGATTAAAAAGTAAAAGAACAAAATGCGCAGAAAGGAAAACTATAACACTTTTGTATACACATACAAATAATAAATTTTGGCCTTACTTTTTTTTTACTGGATCTCATATATTGCTGAACGCTTTTTTCAAGCTGGCGTAGGATAATTATAATTAATTACACTTGTCATAAGATATTATTATTAGGCCTAGTGTCTCGTAGCCGACCTTACGAGCTCTGGGTTGAGCAAAACGCTTGACGACAACGAACACTGCGACGATATTGTGGTTGAAATATTATTATTATACACTTTTCTAATTCTTAAAATTACCTAAGGGACTAGATGAATAATGTAGTTTTAAAAAATATTATAGGCCTGATGCTAGTATCTTATGGCAAGTGTAATTAATTATAAGTGTGAGTAAATTTCATATCTATTATGTACGTGTCAAAGAAAGCACGTAAAAACTAATAGAAGTGTAAGTTCAAACGTGCAGAAGAAGCACAAACTGAGGTGCTGAGAACTTTCTTTTCCTTGTCATGTGAAGTACTGAACCAGTGTCGAAACGTTCATCTTGAACTATGTTAATGAATATGAACCATTTATGTGATCAGTACTTTTAAAAAGTACGATTTTACTCTGAAATAATTTTCTCTAATTTCTGAAGTTTTCTTTCTCTCTTTTAATCATGTATAAGCAATGTAACGTTGTCACAGTTTTGTTATTATAGTAATCGATACCTAGTACATACTTTTTTATCACGTGACATTTAATATGAAACAGTAGTGAACTGTGTATATCCACTTATATAATATTTCGTTGGCATTAACTGAACGTTTCCTCAAGGTTTTGGTTAAATCTGATATAACGACTATCATTATTCATTATTTGATATAATAAACTAATTTGGCAGAAAACGTTTGCTGCTTAATGTTTGGTAAGAATGATTTGAACTCGCAGATTGCAAGTCGAGTGTCTTAAGAACCAGGAGATTTATATTCATCAAAATGTTTACAATGCAGGACATTTTTTGGAAATTTTTTTATATCTGTTTTAGCTAAGTATATTGGTCCAAACAAATAATTAAAATCAACTTTTCGGCGTATATTTTGCAAGTTGCTAAATTGTTATTCATAAACTTAATGAAAGCGAAATGTATTGTCTTCTTAAAGCAAATTCTTAAAACATCAATCTGTTAAACCGCTACTGAGAAAGATTAGTAATTAGAATTATCAAAACGTTTATATTGTTACGACAGCGGAAGTCGCGTAACACGTCACGAACTTCTAGAACGTTCACGTCCCTTCCCGAAGTCTCGAGAGGCTACTAGATATGTGGTAGTATTGTATATGTATAAGCCGCCAAGAATTGACCGCAACAATGTGTAATTGAACTGCGGACAGAGCGAGACGTATTGTTGAGTCGAGCACGTCAGACGTTCGTTGTGAATTATAGCGTTTGTTATAGCGCGACTGTGGAAATTAAGTGTATTGCAAAGTTGTATTCAGAAATAATAAGCCAGTTTTATTTAAGAAAGAACTTATATCGCTAAAGTTTCATCAGAATGAAATTTACGGAAAATTAACTAATGAACGGAGGCGTAACAAATTTGTGTCAGAAATGGGATAGAAAAAAAAGAAGAAGAGGAAGATGGAAACGAGACGAGGAAGATCAAACTACAGCTTAGCAGACTTCATAGCAGCAATACAAGAACAGCAAAAGAAACAAGAAGAGAGACAACAGCAGTAAACAGCAAGAAAACTCGCAACAGTGACAGCTCGAACAACAAAATAAACAAGAAGAGAGATTATAACAGTTGTTGGAAGAAAAAGAAAAGAAACAAGAAGAGAAATTACAGCAGTTGTTGGAGGAAAAAGAAAAGAAACAAGATAAGAGATTGCAGCAGTTGTTGGAGGAAAATGAAAAGAAACAAGAAAAGAGAGATTACAGCAATGGCAAGATAACTTGCAACAGTGGCAGCTCGAACAGCAAAATAAACAAGAGAGATTACAGCAGTGGTTAAAGGAGAAAGAAAATGAACAAGAAGATAGACTATAGCAGTGGCTGGAGGAGAAAGAAAATAAACAGGAAGAAAGTCTCCAACAGTGGAGCAACTACAGGAAAGTCAACAAAAAGTGGCAAAAAGTACAAATGGAAAACATTAGCAAATTTCAAAGTGAATTAAATACATTAAAGGACGATTTAATGTCTTTTACACAAGGAGAATATATTAGCCATCGACCTAATCAGCCTCAGACAACAGGAAGCCCCTTCCAGATCCTGCAGCTAAACCCTAATGCAGACATCTTCAGTCCTGTAAGAAGTCACATTCCAGACACGAGTGTCAGCAATAGGGGTGATCTAGTACGAAGGAAGCCACAGAAATTCGATAGGAAGGCACCATGGGAAGCATATAGAGCACAATTTGAGCTACTGGCAGAGATGAATGGATGGACAGAGGAGCAGAAAGCAGTGTACCTGGCAACAAGCCTGAAGGGACAACCACTGGAAATACTTGGACAGTTGTCAGCAGACGACAGGCACAACTATAGAGCACTGGTAGCGGCTCTAGAACTCAAGTATGGAACCCAAAATCAGTCTGAAGTCTACAGGTTTAGGACGAAAGTCCGTGCTCAAGGGGAGAGCCTGCAAGAGCTGACACAGGATTTGGAAAGTATGGCACATAAGGCCTACCCAACTGCACTGTCTGATCTCCTCAAGTTGTTGCTGAGAGATCAGTTTGTAGATGCCTTGGACAGTCCACAACTGAAGATCCAAGTAAAGTAAGCACACCCCTCTACTATGCAGGATGCAATGGCCAGAGCTCTTGAATTTGAATCCTACGTTACCTCCAGCACAGAGGTACCAAGGTTGGTACAGTCGTCAGGATTCAAGGCCAGAAAAGGGCAGGCTTTCAGAGAAGTTTGAGGGACTTTGGCACTGTAATAAACCTGGGCACAAGAGAGCTCAATGCTGGCAACTTTAACACAGGGAGGATGCCACAGTAGGAAAGGCTGCTACCCAGAAAGGTTGTTGGAACTGTGGG
>NW_013666760.1:44685-45957 GCF_000517525.1 Limulus polyphemus
GAAGTTTCTTGGAACTCTGTACTTACTAACGCAAGTTTGTGAAGGACTTTGCAACTATAGCTGCTCCACTACATCATTTGACTAAAAAAAAGGCCAAAAGTTTGAATGGACAGTTTCTTGCCAGCATTCTTTCAAGACGTTGAAGGAAAAATTGGCCTCTACTGAAGTCAGCTTTGTACCAGGAGACAAGGTGTGGTTGTATAATCCCAGGAAGACCAAAGGCAAGTCTCCTAAGTCGTCTTCCCCATGGGAAGGCCCATGTGACATAGTGGATCATCTCTCAGACATGACTTTTCGAATAAAATGTGGTCTGCGAAGTAAGCCGAAGGTGGTGTATGCCAACAGGCTTTGGCATTATCACAGTCCAGGACATTTCAGTTGGGATGAATGGAACAAATGACGCTGCTCAAGATGTGTCACCTGAAAAAGCCACTGTCGAAGAAGAAACTCTACCGGGTTTTGAGAAGGGAAACAGTGAAGCCCTTGATGAAGTTACTACCACTGATGTGACTGTTACCGATAATAGAACATTTCTTGATGAAGCAAATGAACTCCACGTGAAGCAGAAGCTAACGAGACGGAGACCAGTACAGAAGAAGATACGTCCTGTAAAATTAAGAGACTTTGTTGAATTCTGTAAATTTAATTAACTTATTGTTAATTATCTGTTGGTTTAATTTAAGTGGCTATTGTTCGGGACGAACAATACTAAGGAAGGGGCACTGTTAAGACAGAGGAAGTTGCACAATGCTGGGAGCATGTGCTGGAGTTCTAGAAAGATCGAGGAACCTGTCGAACGTCCTAGCGTTGCTAGACATGTGCTCTTATAGTATATGAGCCGGCAAATAAAGTGACGGGATGTATAATTGCAGACAGGCAGAGATAGAGACCTACAATCCAGTCAAGCCATAAGTAAAGTGTATAAATCGTTGTGAATTCTAGCGTGTGTTTAAGTTAAAGTGACTGTGGAAATTAAGTGTATATTGCAAAGTTGTATTGAGAAGGAATAAACTAGTTTTATTTAAGAAAGGATTTGTATCGCTGAAGTTTTTTCGGAAATAATTTCTACGGAAAATTAACAAACGACCAGATACGTAACAATATATACATGTAGAATACTTAAACGGAAATTTTGAAAAGTTACCTTAATATACACCTAGAAAAAAGTTAAGCACCCCCAAATATTTTTCAGGGTTGCTTATTGAAAATAAGGTTTAATTTTCATGATGTTGAGCAATGTTCATAATTTACTAAACAATAATTAAAAGGTAA
>NW_013666760.1:46957-67976 GCF_000517525.1 Limulus polyphemus
AATCACTTGAAAAAAACACGGGGGTGCTTAACTTTTTTCCAGGTGTATATATTCTATACTAATTAAATTATGGAAAGATGAAATAACTGCTATTGGATATACGACTATAGACTTTGGTTTTGAATATAAGTTGTTGTAAGCTATATTTTAAATATATTAATTTAGATTTTTGTTTGCTATAGGGAGCTTATCATTGCGTCATGATGACGCAAATTCTAGAAAATTTCATGAAAGGTCAGGCCTTCGTAGAATCTAGATGCTTTCTGTAGTATGTAGGAATAAGAATACAATGTAACTACCAGAATCAGTGATTTATTGAATTAATAAGTGTTTTAGTTCAGTGTATGTTAGTGAGTTAGACAGAGAGAGTTATTGCGTCTGTTTGTCACTCAGTGTATTTGTTATCGATGGATTAGCAAGGAAATTCTGCAAATAAATTTATAAATATGTTAGGAATACATTACTTTCGCACAAAGATAGAACACGTTACAACAATAAATTCATTCTATTTTATAACTCTACTCCGCATTATTTTATCAAACCCTAATTGAATGTAGTTTGCTCCCCAGTGGCACAGTGGTATGTCTGCGGACCTACAACGCTAAAAACCGGGTTTTGATACCAGTGGCAGGCAGAGAAGATACAGCCTATTGTGCAGCTTTGTGCTTATAAAAAAAAAGAAAGTAGTTTACTGTCTGTACTGAGACACCATTAGATATTCGTTATGATTAAAAAAAAAAGTATTGCATTATACACAAAGTCAAATAGGATGCACGTGAACTGATCACTTTCAGTGTCAATATGAATTAACCATAAATCATACGTGCTTTTTATGTACCACTCAGTATAGAGGCGCGTGATCACATTCCATACATTATTTGTCTACAGTTTGACCTTGGCTAACCATTTGAAGGCAAAGGGCAACCAGATCTAATGCCCCGAGACTTGGGAAAGGTTGCATAGGAACTGTTTCTGGTGTAGTTGTGAGATGTTCACAATACACAGCAACAAATTCAGGACTGAACTACAAACAAAGATTAATAAACAACGGAGAATTTATAAGTGATTAAGTTTTAATTATATGTCAATGCTAGTTGACAAAAACCCAGAAACGAGAATATCGGGATTCATGTATGTTATTGTCAGAACAACTAAATAATAGTTAAACTACTGTATATCTGCAGAAGAAAAATTTGTATTTTTGACTGCCCGTTTGGATCATATATTTTAATTGTGAGTTTATATAATAAAGAATATATGGAACGTTTATTTATAAATAAGTTGGAAGTGTATTATTCATATCAATCTGTTGTGTGTTTCAACAACGTATTAAAATATATTGTCTTCGTAAATAACATGAAAGTTAAAGGAAACAACAACAACAAATAAACAAACTAAAATAGTGTTTACTCAGCAAATCTTGTCCGAAATTCTTGGTTTCTGCTTTGAAGTATGGGGCACTTTTAGTACATCACACACATTTCCTCTAGAATATCATTCCGGCATTGCAACCATCCACCTTTAACCACCAGCCACCACTGTTTTTATCACCCATTTCCTACACACTCACTTAGTTCCCAGTACCCTCACGATAATGAGCACGACTCACGTTCACACATATATAACACTTTCTTGTAACTTCGAAGGTGATCTTAACTTAGCGTATCGCATGAAAATCCGTCTCTGACGCATTAAACATGGCATTTCGGCCAGCATGCATACTAAAACTATATACACTGTTGATTTTAGTTTCGCTCTAAGTACATGGCTTACTCAATCATAAAAATGTACTACTACAATTGACGACCTCTCAGTCATTTTGTTTTGAATTTCGCGCAAAGCTACACGAGGGCTATCTGCGCTAGCCGTCCCTAATTAACAGACTAGAGGGAAGGCAGCTAGTCATCACCACCCACCTCCAACTCTTGGGCTACTCTTTTACCAACGAATAGTGGGATTGACCGTAACATTATAACGCCCCCACAGCTGAAAGGGCGAGCATGTTTGGTGGGACGGGGATTCGAATCCGCAGATTGCGAGTCGAGCGCCCTAACCACCTGGCCTCCTCTCAGTTATTGTTATATGATTATATACCTGTATGATTATTGGATAAGTTGAAACAAATATAGTTTCAAAGTTTTGAAATCCCAGTACTGATGCTCAATATTTTTTGAAGTTAATTTTAATTTGTTTCTTTTGCAGAATTTCACGAAAAGCTAATCGAATGTTATCTGCGCTAGCTGTCCTTAATTTTGAAATGATAGATTAAAAGGAAGACAGCTAATCAACACCGCTCACCGTCAATTAGGCTACTCTAATCGAATAGTGGGATTTGACTGTCACTCTTATAACGTACTCAATGGCCCCCTATAATAGACCCACCTTTTTTATCCTACTAATAACAGCAGGAAATAGGTACTTATTTTTTATGCAAATATTCATTTCAAATAAAAGACGAATCTATTTCATCCGCCCGGGCCCCAGGACAGTTGCCCCCACCTTCTGTCTGCGAGCTTGCTCGGTACCAACGTGCTGAGCACGATTTTTTTAGGAGCGAAATCGAGGCGCGAAGAACGAAGCCACAGATTAACAGTCCGATACGCTAACCACTAGGTAGCACTCGGCCCGTACTTTTTAGCTATATTTTTGGATAGTATTCCAAGATAAATGTGCAGAAAGTTGGATTAAACATATTCTGTTATTAAAATATTTCGCTGCATTTTCCTAAATTACTCTCCGATTTATTAATGAAAAAAGCTGAAAGTTACGAGTGAACATGTTTATAGGAGTATTACGTTTAATTGTTTCATCAAAAATTCTTAAATATGAAGTTATTTATACCAAACTAGTAACGTCTAGCATTTTTTGTAATATTTCTATAACACACGTTAGCTAATTGTTTTTATTTCTAACATGAAATTTCTTGCACAGTAAAATTAACCATCACTCCTAATAATATTTGTGGTAAATTATTACTTTTTACCTGTACAACCAATCAAATTACGCTATCTAGATGAAAATATATATTTTTATTTATTCAATTCTTGGTATAAAAGACATAAAATCATCTTATAACGGACTACTTATAAGAAAAACAGTAACAAAATCAATACTTATTTAGAGAGTTAATCTTATTTATACAGAAAACAAAGCAAAAAACCTTATTCATCTCTACCGTTAAAAATGCACGTAACTATACAAATAAGAAACAATATTTATTTATTAGGAAAGAAGTTAAAGGATTTACGAAATGTCCGTCGTTTATATTCATCCATATAAACTTGACGTAAAAGTCTGGAGCGAGTTTTTTTTCTTTTTCTGGTCCATCTTGTGTTGAACATTTTTAAACTCTGGAATTGGTGTTATCAAACCTTTCCCATCGCAATATGACAAGACGTTTCTTGCCGCCAGTTTAGCCATATCTTGTCTCACTGTTATTTCTGCAGTTCCTATGTGGGGAAGAAGAACCAAGTTTGGGAGAGTGGTGAGTTTGTGATCTTTCGGTAGAGGTTCAGGAACCATTACGTCCAAGCCAGCAGCACGAATATTTCCATTTTTTAAGGCATGATATAAATCATCGTGTTTGACGACTTTTCCTCTGCTCGTGTTGACAAATATAGCAGTAGTTTTCATCATGTTAAACTGTTTAGCAGTAAACAATTCTGTTGTTTTGTCTGTCAGACTGCACAAAGAAACAACAAAGTCTGACATCCTCAGCAGATCTTCAAATTCAACATAGCGGGCTCCCATACTTTCTGCAGCCTCAACAGGGTAGTGTATGTCGTAGTATACAATTTTCTTGACCTTAAATGATAGAATTCTTTCGACGACAGCCTGGCCAATTTTTCCCATGCCCACGATTCCCACAGTGGTATTTTTAAGCCCCACACCACACAACCATTCGGGAGTCCATGTTTGTACCCACTCTCCGTTTTTTATAGTGTTGGCAGCCTCAAAAAGACGTCTTCCAGTTATCAGCATAAGGGCTACTGTTAATTCGGCAACGCTATCAGTCGGTATCTCTGGTGTATTACTGACTAGGATGATTCGTTTCTTGCATTCATTAATATCAATATGGTCGTACCCGACAGAATTGGTCGCGATTACTTTGAGTTGTTGTCCAGCTGCATCAAGCACTTCACTGTCGATTTTATCTGTTGATAAACAGTAAATAATATCCTTTCCCTGAACTCCCCTAATAAGCGCCTCACGTGGTATCGCTTTGGGTTCTTTATAAAATTCAACATCACAAACCTTCCTCAACATTTCGTTCACTTCCTTCGATATGTCTGGCCTAGTAACAAAAACTTTGTATTTTGTCATGGTGCCCAACGTTAGCAATGCTGCCCATTCCTGTAATGCTTAGCGAAACTCAGTCAAACATAAACTAAACATTTATTATATACCACGATGACCTTAAGCGCCATCTCTGGATAAACATGTGCAAAAGGTGAGTGCTTTGAAATATTATGAATAATTAATTACGTAGGTTTGTTGATGATTATCTAAGTTAATCTAAGAGCGTGTTGAACTTATGAAGCCACAATTTTGCTTTCGTGGATAATAATAAAACACAGAACTTCTTCAAGATGTCTAAGACTGTACTATTTAGCTACATGTTTATTAGTATTTTATTCTAATTGAAATTGTTGAAGAATTGAACACAGATCTTATCAAAAACGTCCCCTAATGGCTTAGCAGTACGACTGTGAACTTAAAAACCGAGTTTCGATAGCCGTGGTGGGTACAGCACAGATAGCCTATTGCGTAGCTTTCTGCTTAACTACAAACAAACAAACTTATCCAAAACATACATAGTATGGCTAATTTTACATGTTAGAAATACAGCTTCATTAGAATAAAGTTAAGGCATACGTAAATTGTGAATTTTTCTTGTCCTCATCAAAATGTGTAAATTGTGTGAAGGTTTATGCATGAAGTATCTGTTTATATACACATGTTAACGTATAGGTAGATTGATAAATAAAGATCATGTTGAAATTTATTTGTTTGTGTAAATACAAGAATGTCTTATTTTTTCTTTTATGTTTCGTTGTTAAGCATCAAGCTACAGAATGGGTTATCTATGCTGTGCCCACCACGGATTTTGAAACTCGGTTTTTAGCGATAGGAGCTCTTAGACTTACCGCTGAGCCACTGTATAGGAGAAGCACAAGAACCTCATCGAAGCATCTCTGCTCTTTCGAACAAGAATAAACAGAAAATGAGGTTTCTTTATTCGATATTGAAATGGTAAAAACGTTGTTTGATGAGGATTTATACATTGTTTTTGATGTTTTTATTTTAGAAATTAGAATCAGTACGCTTATAAAACTGCTATTTTAGTTACAAATACACTTCGAGGAATCAAATCCCGGATTTTAGCATTATAGGTTCGTATATTTACCGCTGTGACTGATTAGATCACCCGAGCTTAGTTTTCAGGCTTTTTAAAAAATCAAATACCCTTCTTACATCTGTGTTTGCGATAGTAAAATAACCTTAGGATTATTTTGTTAGAAACGTTTTTAGATTTCCTCTGTACATATTTGTTTGGATAAATAAACGAGAGTTTTGTCACCTTCGCCATCTATCGAGATTCCAAAATAATAATATTTTTTGAGAAATTAATATTGTTTGTAAGAGAAAAGTAAATGATTTTTTTGTGTTAATAACGTTCATTCAAAAATAAAACAAAAGTTTATTTATTAATTTCTAATAAAGAGGAATAAGAAGTAACGTAATGTATAGATCTAAACACTTAATTATGTAAGCTTTTAAAAGTTTTAATATCACTAGATTTTTTCTTTAATTGATATTCATTGGTAAATTATCATACCAATTTCCTTGTAATAACTCTTAATCTTTAAAATTAATCCACTTTTTGTTGTTGTAATTCTACGGTGGCCATACAAAAATACTAAATACATTTTCATGTTAAAAAGTAGTGACAAAAGTTAAACTTAATAAAATTGAATGGTTTGTTTATGTTACTGTACAATAAAATTAAAACGAATTTTACTTAAATATATGTATATATATATATACAATTAAATGATCTATTTCTCCAGTTTATATTAGCATCAAACGTTATTATTTCTTATTTTACATAATGAATTTTCTGTAAAATTCTTAACTCTATTTTCTGCATTGTTTCTGAAAAATTACTGCATAAGTATAATAAAACAACTGTATAATTTTATTACAGCCACTAAAGAGGTTGCGTAAGATTCTGAGTTTGGAACCTTGTTGTTTAATGACTGAAATTGGTTTGCATAAACATAATAAATCAGCATATAAAACGGACATTTTCAAACGTATATAATATTCGATAATCCACAGGTAACAAAGAAAAAACAGCCAACCAAGACATCATGGTAGCCATTATTAATCTCACTAAGCAATACGGTCATAACAAATACCCTAAAGAAATCAAAGCTGTTAATCGTTCACTTAGTGGTGTCATAACAAATACCCTAAAGAAATCAAAGCTGTTAATCGTTCACTTAGTGGTGTCATAACAAATACCCTGAAGAAACCAAATTTGCAACAGTAACACATACAATTATGAAGCAAGATACTTCAGTTATATTTCTAAAGAGAATCGAGCATACAGGAAGGAAGCAAGATACTTCAGTAATACTACACAAGAGAATCAATTGTGCAAGAGGCTTCTTGTCTAGAATAAGTTATGAGAAACTCCAAGAATATGCTTAATGAAGTTCAGAGGTAATTAAAAAAAATTATAATGTTGTTATCTACATTTTTTATACTCTTTAAGGCAATGTTTTATTTTCCTCAAAGAGTTGCAGTCTGTAAGTTTTATAAAATTAGATGAACTTGTATCATCTTAAACCATTTTGATAGAAAAAGTACTATATCTCACCAAATACTAAAGCTTTTTATGCTAAACAGTGCTTCAAAATTTCATTTAGCATTGGACTTAGATACTTGCTAACACAACATTATTAGCAACCCCATTATGGGTTACAGATAAAATTTACTAGGCTATGGAAATTCATTACAATTATACCTCCAGATTAAATTTACATTATAGTTATTTGTAACAAGCCTTCAGGTTCATTCATGAAGATAGCCAGAAATAAGTATAACGTTATGCTAGCCCAAAAGTAGTTTTATTGAAATATTCCGACATTCATACTGACATTCTAAAAGTTGATCCTTACGTTACTTATGCTGAAACTATATCTAGTATAACAGTTGTGACGTGTATATATCACATGATTGAAAAAAAAAACAGCAAAAAAAATGAGTCGTACAAATATTTATGTACATTTCTTTATTTTTCAGTCTTACATCATCATTAAATATGACTGGAGATGCACCACATCAATATTTGAGTAAATTTATAAGTGGCTAAACTTACAAGAAAAAAATCGAATTACACATTGTACAAAATGCAGGTGAGGATGTGGAAATTGCTTATGTTTACAAAATGGACTTTATACAGGCTATAAAGTAGTCATTTATAAGTTACTCACTTTAAATGTAAATCAAACTTTTACTCAAAGAAAAATGATTATTAACAGTCTTTTGTATTTATGGCAAAGGTACTAAAGCTATCAGCCACCATCATTGATTTTGAGCTGCTGATCAGAGAGAAGGTAATAGCACCTACTTCTCCCACCACCTGTGCTAAGGGATTAACTGTTACTCTTATAACACACCCACAGCTTAAAGAACAGGGGATACCTTGTGGTATTGCAATGGATTTGATCTGGTTCAAACACAGGACCACAATAATTATCAGCTCTTCTGATAGAAGTTATTACATACTCATGTAGAAAGAAAACTAAATATATATCCATGCACATACATGAAGTCAGATTGACGCTTCAGATATTCTGTCACTTCTTGATTAAACACCTTTGAGGGTGGTATGAATACAGTTATCTTGAAGTAGGTTCTCAGCTTGAAATCTTCTTGTATCTATTAACAAGTTTCAAGTTTTTTTAACAGGTTCATTTTATTTATTTTCACCATGAAACTTAGTTGTCTTATTCAGCTCTTTGTCAGTGTTCTAAATATGTCTTAAAGTGATGCATTTGTTTCTAAGTTTATGTAATGATTAAATAAGTTGAAAGACAAAGTCACAGAATGATTCAATATCCAGAGTCTAGCACATAGCCCTAAAAATATTCTCATTGGACACAGGAATAATGGAATTATTGTGACTTTAAATAAAAAATTAAATGATGAAGCTACCAAGCTGAACAGATCAAATATCAGTTTTTGTTTTTATTACAAGTTACTGTTATTTATGCTGAAAACTCATTCTGAGCTCATGGGCTACTTTAGACTTTAAGTGAAAATTAAGTGTGTAGTTACCAAACTGCACAGCTCAAGAAATAGTTATAAATATCAAATGACCCAAGTTCACTGATATATTACAATAACCTCCAAACTCTTTCTGAAGAAAATGATGTACCTAGAAAAATAGTTTTCACACAAACATTATGGTATGAAATCTGTGTTAAGAATTTTACAGGAGGAGGAATGCTAGGATGTAACCAAAGTAATTCTATTTCATTACTGATCAGTCATCTGATTATTAAGATTCCCGACTTCTCAAAGAGGTCTGGGAACTAGAAGGTTACGTAATCTGAAAATATAGTTGTCTTATTCCAAAGAAGCTTACAGAATTGAGCATAAAGTTCTAGACTCAGTTTTACTTTAACAAAAAAACAACAACGAAAAACATTTAATCCACCACCTAATATCAATACTAATAATTTAGAGAACATGATAAAATGTGGAATTTTACCAGTTTTCAGTTAACTCTTTCAGCATGGGCTTGGTCCCTGTGACCGACCTCGTAATCATTTTGTGTTTGTTATAGTTGTCATGCTATAACTGTTAAATTAATAAGCAAATGTTAACGAAATTTGGCAGATTATCAGTAAACCTTACAATGCTTTCATATGCAAAATACCAAATTTTTTGATTAAGTCTTAAGGTTTATAAAGCAAAGTTTTCTCACGTCTATTTTTTCTTTTCGCATGTTGCCTATCTATCATGCAAAGTAATGTTCATTCTAAGATTATAAATACTTTTATGCATCAGAAAATTTTGAAATTTCACATGCGAAAACTTTATAATGTCAAGATAGTTATCAAACGTTTCTTAAGAAAAAAATGTTATATTTTATCTGTATGTTATCAAACATTTCTCAAGAAAAAACTTTATATTTTTATGTTATTTTCAGTAATTAATCTCTGTACAGATTCAGTAGATTTGATCAATCTCACAACCACCATAAAAAATTAAGAAATAAATATAAGTTATGCCTTTTTCATTCTAGAATGAACACAAATTATTACACAAAAACATAAATGTTTAGACTAAATAGCTTAAATCTCATAACATTAGACATTTATATATACTTTTTATTTTTATTATGTTGACCTTTCAGCCATGCCTGGCTGACAATACAGAAGTTACAATGATGCGGCTCACGTGCACTCATGTTACCGTATCAAATAACATAAAACTGACCTTTAGTCTGTGCAAAGTAAATTTTCTTCGCTGTGTTTTAGTAGACTAGTATTTTGTAAAAGACAGTCAAATTTCAATTATTATACATTGTATATGTATATAGATTATTGCTATTTTGAAATAAGTTCTTAAACTTATTTTTCTTAAAACATAGAACAGTAACTAAAGAAGTAAAGCAAACGATTATCTCTTCTAGTTACGAGCTTTGTACTCGGTTGCTGCTTGATGTAGGTTGCTGAGCCTTTAAAAAATTGCACGTGGAAGATATGAAACAAAATATTTTTTATATATACATTTGAATAACTAAAAAACATAAATTACTACATTAATACTTTAGAATTCCACTATAATTTGTAAAGCTTTAATAACTAAGATGTATTTTAGTCTAAAAAAATATGAAATTTCGAACAAACTGAAGACATTACCTACCTTCAATCTTGGTTTAAAAGAAAGAAATGGCAGTAGGTACGTTAAGAAGGCTGAGAAAACCATTAGGGGTACATTCTGAGCTTCTGATTGGTTATTCCTGTCCTATATAGAAATAAGTGTATATAAGGGAGGGTTTCCCAAAATGGAAAGAGGTGGGTGGGGTGTTACTGTGTTTGGTTTATTACATGAGCAATATCTTAG
Source organism: Limulus polyphemus (assembly GCF_000517525.1). Lineage (NCBI taxonomy): Eukaryota > Metazoa > Arthropoda > Merostomata > Xiphosura > Limulidae > Limulus > Limulus polyphemus. The sequence continues at coordinate 57,104 of NW_013666760.1, forward strand.
CAAATAGAAAAAATAAGACCTTCTTATTTTAAATTCTAGGTTGTCAATATCAGTAATTTGAGTTTCTAATTCGTTTGACACAATAGACTTAGTATTTTGGCTTCACGAACATCTAGTTTTTGAACCAGTGCTGCATTCAACATACCACATGACACACAAAAAAATCAATGTTTATCTGTTTTTTAATATTTGCTTTTAAATTAAAAAATTGAGTAGCATATAGTACTAAAATTTGAATCATATTTTACAGTTTGATACCAAATTTACTGACATAAATTCACGAAATAGTAGTTCAATAACATTTTGAATGCGAGTCAACAAAGAAGATGACGTGGCCTTTCACCCGTGACCTGTCTTGAAAGGGTTAATCCACCACCTAGTATCAATACTAATAACTTAGAGAACACAATTAACTATGGTATTTTACCAGTTTTCATTTAATCCACCACCTAGTATCAAACTAATAACTTAGAGGACACTATGAAATGTGGTATTTTACCAGTTTTCATTTAATCCACCACTTAATATCAATACTAATAACTTAGAGGACACAATGAAATATGATATTTTACCAGTTTTCATTTAATCCACCACTTAATATCAATACTAATAACTTAGAGGACACAATGAAATATGATATTTTACCAGTTTTCATTTAATCCACCACTTAATATCAATACTAATAACTTAGAGGACACAATGAAATGTGGTATTTTACCAGTTTTCCTTTGAGTAACTGGGAAGAAATCGCAGAACAATAGGAGGTTCAACAGAAAATGTATTGTGGAGCAAAAATCTAAATTCTCTGACTATCAACTGAACTTGGAGACTGGCCTCAAGTTAAACTATCTTTATCTCAGACATTTAAGAGACAATCAAAGACAAAAACAAGTATATCATTTAGGTGCCTTTACTGGAGAGCTCAAATATCAAAACTATCTGTAGCAGAATTTAATCATAACTCGTTTCGTTATTGATGTTCCAGACTGAAAAAACATGGTATTATATATGAAAAACAACACTGCCATTCTTCTCAGGAAAAATATTACTGTATAGAAATATAATATGGTTTACTTTAAAGGAATTTTTCTTAAAAACACTAGTTGACAGACATTTTAAATTAAGACTACATGAATAATATGTAGAGAAAAGTTTTAAAAAATGTATATTAAACAAAACTGTAGGAAACATGTAGTACACTTGAATACCCAGAAAAACAGTAAGTATTACAGTTATTAACTGAAGAAAGAACATAATGACAGAAAGTTCCAGCCCTATTATCCCAGGTAAAAATATAACTAAATTTTAGTACTTTATCTAAAAAAAAGGGAACATGATAACCGTGAGCTTCAATGTCATCTTCATCATCTGAAGGTTGTACATGATGAGAGGTTCAATATTTATTAACTGATGTAGTTCCAATGCTTTATATAAGAATATGATGCTCAGAAATGCACTGTTACTTCACTCACTTGATAACTGTTAATGAAAAATTATTAGAGTTGATTTACCTATGAGTGAAATTTTCTTACAACAACATTTTTAGATGCGTAGAAAACAAAAATGGCATGTATAAGTTAACAACAATATAGAAAATAATATTAGGAGTTCCAAAGAATAACAAACACAGACTTACATCTATTAGAGATGTCATCTTTTAAAATGTGCTGACCTATGAAACTGTAACTTCTTTCTAGCATCTACAGCTTTGTCGATATCCTGTAAATAAAGTAAAATATTACACGTATCTAAATTCTAATCTCTAACACAAAGGGTCTGTCATTAAACACTAACTATCATATAGAAATACTGAAATTATAAAAAATAATAAACAAACTAAGTTCCTTGTTTGTAGACATGTTGTGGAGAAAAAGCTACACAAGAGAAATAACGTACTTTATTTGATAAAGATTTGATGATAAATCTATTAACTTCTTTATAAAGTAATTATTTTGATAAAACTTGAAAAGTTTATTAACATTTTTTTTATCTACTATCCTGAAGTCTACAGGTAAAATGTCCAACTGAACAAAAGTTTATGTTTGATGAAAAACACTCACCAGAAAAATAATTAAAAGCTAACTTAACTAATGTTAATACCATCAATATATTGTTCATTAAAGCATTTAAAACACAGGCAATGAGTGAGTCTTGTTTGGGTAAGCTATTCTGTCACATGTGGGGAGGGGTTTCACAGTTGAGAAGAATCAGTTTATGCTCCTAAATGAATAAACTATTCTCAGTGACTCACATACACCTCTTTCAATCTCTCTCTCTCTCTCCACAAGATACAGTATAGTATTTTTGAGTTGGTAAGAATTATGCCCTGTGAGGGATGGTCGATTTCGGAAGGCTAAGATTCCCCAAATCTCTTATGCGTGCCACCCCTGACTTGAAACTAATTTATACACACACAGATATTGTAAGCACAGATTTGTATGTATATGTTACGGATGGGAACATTACAAAGTGGCCAAGAGTGAAAAATGTTGGTCGACAGTATTTTCCTCCTCAGATAAACAAAATGATATGATTGCATTTTAACATTTCTACATGACAAATTTAAAAAACAATATGCACTGGATTGTGAAACTTACAGAAACAAATGCATACTAATGTAAGGTACACATTTTCTTACATATGAAGTATAAGCACATAACAAATATGTCAAAATAAACTACTGCGTAATCTTACATCCTTTACCAATCCATGCGTGTTTGTGCAGTTTACCAAATACTTGTTTGTTCTCTGCAACTTACTTCCAGAAATCAGTTAGATTAGTAATAATGGTAAATACAAACAGTGTTCACTAACAAGTGCACATGTTAATAACTTGAGGCTCTGCACTTTGAAGTGTTTGATTTTGATCACATAGTTATGATGTAAATAATTTCACATGGCACTCATCTTCAACATGGTGATTACAAAGTACCTTTCTGATAAACTTATTCCACAGTTCAGATAGCAGTTATATGTAATCCACAAAAAGTACTGTCCAGGAACAACACTTTTTCTTATCCACTCTCTGTACAGCTCATTTAGAATATCTCTTTATTTTCACATCACTACCAATGCCGTTTGTTTGTCACAACTTTATAAATTAGGTGTATATCATCTCTGTGATTCATTACTGAAACAAAGTTACAAGCAGAGGCATAATTAAACTAACTGGTAGACAGCACAGTACGAAATACTGACTTGTAAGATATATTGTTAATACTAAACAAAATCATATTTTGATGTAACGTACCATATGAAGAAGTAATAATAAAAGTAGATTTAAAAACAAAAGTTGTTCCTATGCCAAAAGAGTTGAACGAAAATGGAAAATTAATATATAAAAAATATGGCATAAATGCAACATGTTTCCTTATGTTATGTGCATGTTTTTCTAAGTACCCCATGACCATATTTGCCTTTTTTTTTTAAAGATTTCTTTGCACAATATTTTAACATTATTTTCGTGTCTGTCATAATAGGTGCATACTTTATATATATATGTATATACTTAGATATTCTTTATAAATTTCACACACAACATGGTACTGTAAGTATTGTCTTACTAGTAAACTCAACAAATGCAATGGACTAAAGAGTCTAGAATAAAAAAAAAGAAGAGATGTTCTAATACATGAACATAGCAACAAGGGTGTTTACCTCTTCTGGTTTAAACCACTGAGATAACAAAAACAATAAATGTTCCACAACAAGAAGTAGAGCAAAGAAAAGTCCTCCAACTGTACCAATTTGTCGATACCTGAGGAGGAGGGAACAAATGATGGTTTTATAACAAATAAACTTAAGTACTTCAGATGCAGTAGTAAAAAAATAATAAAATAGAAACAGTTTTCCCGATTATATAAAACCTTATAAGTTTGTTCTACTAAACAATTAGTCTCGAACTTATGGAAATATACATTACCTGGTGTGTTTTGATATAAAATAGTTGAAAGCAACTTAAGTATTAAAACAAAAACAGTTAAACTACATATTAAACTAACAAATGCATATTTCATACACTTCTAACCAACAATATCTTTGTCACTACCACAATAATAAGACAGGAGTCTCTTACATCTCTATATTATTAAACTGTTACATGAGTTCCTTGTAACTGTTTACGATTCAACTGGTACATGAGTTCCTTGTAACCGTTTACTATTCAACTGGTACATGAGTTCTTTGTAACCGTTTACTATTCAACTGGTACATGAGTTCCTTGTAACCGTTTACTATTCAACTGGTACATGAGTTCCTTGTAACTGTTTACTATTCAACTGGTACATGAGCTGCTTGTAACTCTCTACGTATTCAATCATTAGATGAGGAAATATGAATAAAATGTACTCTGCTGAATCATTTATTTCAAACCTCTTCAACAATAATGGCTGGCTGGTTATAAAACATAAAGTGGTAGGACTTTACATTTAAAGCAACCACTACCTAAAATTGTAGACAGTGGGATACAGTATAAAACTGACAATTTATTCACTTGGTAGCTCTCCAATAGTCATAACCAGTACTGTAGTAATGTTTAGCATGATAGTATCACATTGCATAGTACAAATAACAATTGTGTAAACACAGAGAGGAAGTTGTTTGCATAATACTAAAGCTACTGAAAAATGTTAAGTAAAATTCATAAAATTATTTGACATACTTATTTACTTCTAACATTTCGAAACTGGACATGTCTGAGCTGTACTCTCTAGAAATATGGAGAATACTTCCTATTAGAAGGAACACATACCAGCTAAGTTTAGTACCAAGACTATGCACGGGATCTTGTACGATTCTGTTGTACACTACTTCAGTACGAGATGCAATATCCTTCCACTGGTATGCCTCTTTAATTTGCTGATGGGCTACCCATGGTGGTACAATTTTACCAGCTTCTCGATCGTCTAAAGCTTGGTTAAGACCTGCCACGAGACCTAACTCACAGAAAACAAATTTCAACTTAAGACACTCAACTTGGCTAGAAGAATATCTAGTTCAAATATAATTCTAGATTTAGTCATACAAAACAACACTGATGTGAAATGTACAATTTGTTTTACTTAAATCATATAAAACTAACTCTAACTCTCTTATACGTATTTCTGTATATTAATTCTTACAATTAGAAAATGTAAAGAGCTTAACATTTAGTGTGTCAGAGCTTGATAAAAGGATCTTATAGAATGACCTAAAAACATCCTTCAATGGTATTCCTATTGGGGGGGGGGGGCACTTCAGCTCCCCCAGCTTGAGGTTTGCTCCAACACCTAGAATTATAACAATAAACACTTGCAGTCTTGTATGATTTCTATCATTAATAGTAAGCCTAGTAATTCATTATTCAACCTCTTTTTTTTTCTCTTTTTAACCAAGTATGACATTGTCAAAAATGCTTTTCATAACTGTCCCCCATAATTTAATCTAAAACAGATCTGGAAAAATGTTTAATAATGAAGCAAAAAAGAAGTGTCAAATTTGTGTCAACATATTATATATCAAACATTTGTAAAACATAAGAAAACATTGTCCTTAGTGAATTAATAGCCAATTGTGTATTTCTCCATCCACATGGCACTCTTATAATTTATATATCCATACAGTTAAAAGTTTGCAAAAAATACCAAACAATTGTAGATGCCTTACCACAGTTTTCAAACCATTCCCGTATTCTGCTTACATGGCTACTCATTACATGCAGTATTTGAGATAAGCCTAATAGAATACAGCTGCAACAAAATCACTCTCATGATATTCTGTGAAAATATATGGACAAAAAGTATGAAATAGTAACAACACTTTAGTATGGTAGCAACACAACTTTAGTATGGTAGTAATGCCATTTTAGTATGGTAGTAATGCCACTTTAGTATGGTAGTAACACAACTTTAGTATGGTAGTAACACCACTTTAGTATGGTAGTAACACCACTTTAATGTGGTAGTAACACCACTTTAGTAAGGTAGTAACACCACTTTAGTAAGGTAGTAACACCACTTTAGTATGGTAATAACACCACTTTAGTATGGTAGCAACACCACTTTAGTATGGTAGCAACACCACTTTAGTATGGTAGTAATACCACTTTAGTATGGTAGTAATACCACTTTAGTATGGTAAAATAACACCACTTTAGTATGGTAATAACACCACTTTAGTACAGTAGTAACACCACTTTAGTATGGTAATAACACCACTTTAGTACAGTAGTAACACCACTTTAGTACGGTAGTAACACCACTTTAGTACGGTAGTAACACCACTTTAGTATGGTAGTAACACCACTTTAGTATGGTAGTAACACCACTTTAGTATGGTAGTAACACCACTTTAGTATGGTAGTAACACCACTTTAGTAAGGTAGCTAAACATTTTACAAAACCTTTTATAAAAAAGTGTAGCTTGGCAACGTAAAAATGTACCTTATAATTTTGATGTGCCTTTCATGTATAGTACTATTAAACAATGCATTTAAGAGATGGCATACACAGTTCAATGCGACAAGATCTTTGGATGACATGCATTAGGTGAAAAGATTGTGGAGCTTTTCAACATAGCCTAGGAAAGCATTTACAATAGACTTTGTTGAATATAACTCACCAAAAGCCAAAACAATAATAGATTTTTAAACACATCTGAACCTTCACATGAACAAAACTCAGAAGTGCAGAAGCTTCTCAAGACAAGTATGGGGCTAAACTCATGATGATTAACATGTATATCGACTGGATACATCATGAGAGTATGTTCCTCATCTGCATCTTCACAGACGATGAGACAAAATTCCAGCTGCATGGGTCAGTCAAAAGATATAACTGTCCAATTTAGGAAGATAAAAACAACACAAAGTCAATCAGGATTTATACCAAACTTGCAGAAGAGCAATGTTTGATCTGTCATATCAAAGTAAAAGATATACCTTCCCTTTATTATGAAAGATGACATTCAGTTTTCAACTTTAGGAAGAAAATGTTTTTCAGGTATATGGGTCCAGTGAATGAAAGAAACACATGCAAGATGGAGTACTACCACAATCTATATTTTTGCATTTGTGAAACATTAGATAATAAGCAACCAAAGTATTGGACTGGTCACATTACTCTGGGTCAAACTTTCCAGACCGTAATACCCCTGAACTTTTTGCTATGAAGGTCACATCAAGCCTATAGTTTAAACACTGTTTCTCAACCTTGGTTGTCTTGTTGCAATGTTTCAAAAAGTCATATGTTACTGATTTAAGCATGTCACAAAAACTCTCCATTATTTTCAGCTATAAAAGCCAAAAAGGCTTTCAGTTCAGTGGAGATTCATATGGAGATTGAAAAAAGGTAAAAAAAAGCTTGCAGTACTGATTTTTTTAAAGCTTGCTTTATCCTTTTATACTTCATTTGGATTATTATGTTACATGTATGTTACAGTATGAAAGTAAAAAAAAAATTTTGTGCAAGAAGATGAGGTAGGCTTAGTTAAAGTACTCAACTGTATAAAGTTTTGTATTCCTGATGATGCCACTGTGTTAGGCCTTGTTTGTATTAGGCCATATCAGCTTGGGTAACTGCTTTAATGGGTAAATAAAATTGCCAAAAAGAAACATAAAAAATTACATATAAATGAATATAAAGTGAATTTAAAGTTATTACATGTACTAAATGAAAACTTTAGACTAAAAATCTTAAAAAATTTGGTTTGCTTAAAATTTGAATTTTTTTTTATTGTATTCCAGTGATTGAAAAACTGTGAAACTGTTGTTCTTCAAATCAAAGCTAAAAATTTAGTTTTGTGAAATATTACTTTTTATAGTAAAATTTTAAAAGTGTAGGAAGAAATTAAAATGTATCATAATAAAATCTTTTCTATATTTCAAAGCTGTAAACTCATTTAAATATCAAAACATTTTATTTGCAGAAGCTAAATAGCTACAAAGAAATTCAGAAGTTACAAACCATTTCATCCAGTGGCTTTTTTTATAAATAATGTAATTTAACAAACAATACAACACCTGTGTCATTTTGAGGTAACTTAACAAGTTTGGCCTAATAATGTGTGTAGACCCAAGAACTTTTACAATATAAGTTGAATGTAATTTACATAATTCTTGCTCTCTCTCACTTTTGATTTTCAAAAATTTCTGTATATGCAGGTATACTAGCCCGGCATTTCCCAAACATTTTGTCATTCCTCTCCACATAATAAATATGATTTCTCGTGTGCTCCCCTTCTGTTTTTTAAATGAGTGAAAGAAAAGAGTTAAGTGATTAGATATAATACACAGATACACATTAAAATTTTATGTGTGTTGTAGTAATTACTTATTATTTTCATTAATAACAAATATATTAAAATGCCTAATTATGCATTATTGCACAACTGAATACCCTAATTGCTTGTACTCCTCAACAGATCATTTATGCTTCTCTGGGGATGTGGGGGTACCCACACTTTGAGAAACTCTGTATTAGCCTATATGGACACTATGCACCTAACATCAAAATGAACCTACAGCTTGTTCACCATAGTGTCAGTTTTCATGACTCTCTGATGCTACAGGGCAAAAACAAATAAGGGATTTTTAACGAAGAGTTAACATTTACTTACCAGCTATACTAAGTTCTTTCAACCCCACCAGGTCTGGAAGTGAGTGACAAAATATTTACTTACTAGCTTTACTAGGTTCTGTCAACTACACCAGGTCTGGAAGTGAGTGAGAAAACATTTACTTACCAGCTTTACTAGGTTCTGTCAACTACACCAGGTCTGGAAGTGAGTGAGTGAGAAAAAATTTATTTACCAGCTATACTAGGCTCTGTCAACCACACCAGGTCTGAAAGTGAGTGAGAAAACATTTACTTATCAGCTATACTAGGTTCTGTCAACCACAGCAGTTCTGGAAGTGAGTGAGAAAACATTTACTTACCAGCTATACTAGGTTCCGTCTACCACACCAGGTCTGGAAGTGAGTGAGAAATCATTTACTTACTAGCTATACTAGGTTCTGTCAAACACAGCAGGTCTGGAAGTGAGTGAGAAAACATTTACTTACCAGCTATACTAGGTTCCGTCAACCACACCAGGTCTGGAAGTGAGTGAGAAATCATTTACTTACTAGCTATACTAGGTTCTGTCAAACACAGCAGGTCTGGAAGTGAGTGAGAAAACATTTACTTACCAGCTATACCAGGTTCTGTCAACCACACCAGGTATGGAAGTGAGTGAGAAATCATTTACTTACCAGCTATACTAGGTTCCGTCAACCACACCAGGTCTGGAAGTGAGTATTTTGTTTGTTTGTAATTAAGCACAAAGCTACACATTGGTCTATCTGTGCTCTGCCCACTACGGGTATCGAAACCCGGATTCTAACGTTGTAAGCCCGCAGACATACCGCTGTGCCACTGGGGGGGCAGGAAGTGAGTGAGAAATCATTTACTTATCAGCTATACTAGACTCTGTCAACCCCACTAGGTCTGGAAGTGAGTGGGAAAACATTTACTTGCCAGCTATACTGGGTTCTGTCAACCACACCAGGTATGGAAGTGAGTGAGAAATCATTTACTTATGTGGTTGACAGAGCCTAGTATAGCTGGTAAGTAAAATTTTTCTCACTCACTTCTAGACCTGGTGTGGTTGAAATAACCTAGTATAGCTGGTAAGTAAATGTTTTCTCACTCACTTACTTCTAGACCTGGTGTAGTTGACAGAACCTAGTATAGCTGGTAAGTAAATGTTACCAGACCTGGTGGGGTTGACAGAACCTAGTATATCTGGTAAGTAAATGTTACCAGACCTGGTGGGGTTGACAGAACCTTGTATAACTAGTAAGTAAATGTTTTCTCACTCACTTCCTGCCCCCCAGTGGCACAGCGGTATGTCTGCGGACTTACAACGTTAGAATCCGGGTTTCGATACCCGTAGTGGGCAAAGCACAGATATCCCAATGTGTAGCTTTGTGCTTAATTACAAACAAACAAAATACTCACTTCCAGACCTGGTGTGGTTGACAGAACCTACTATAGCTGGAATGTGTAGCTTTGTGCTTAATTACAAACAAACAAAATACTCACTTCCAGACCTGGTGTGGTTGACAGAACCTAGTATAGCTGGTAAGTAAATGTTTTCCCACTCACTTCCAGACCTGCTGTGGTTGACCGAACCTATTATAGCTGGTAAGTAAATGTTTTCTCACTCACTTCCAGACCTGGGGTAAGTAAATGTTACCAGACCTGGTGGGGTTGACAGAACCTAGTATAACTAGTAAGTAAATGTTTTCTCACTCACTTCCTGCCTCCCAGTGGCACAGCGGTATGTCTGCGGACTTACAACGTTAGAATTCGGGTTTCGATACCCGTAGCGGGCAGAGCACAGATAGCCCAGACCTGGTGTGGTTGACAGAACCTAGTATAGCTAAGAAGTGAGTGAGAAAAAATTTACTTATCAGCTATACTAGACTCTGTCAACCACACCAGGTTTGGAAGTGAGTGAGAAAAAATTTACTTATCAGCTATACTAGACTCTGTCAACCACACCAGGTTTGGAAGTGAGTGAGAAAAAATTTACTTACCAGCTATACTAGGCTCTGTCAACCACATCAGGTCTGGAAGTGAGTGAGAAAACATTTACTTACCAGCTTTACTAGGTTCTGTCAACTACACCAGGTCTGGAAGTGAGTGAGTGAGAAAAAATTTATTTACCAGCTATACTAGGCTCTGTCAACCACACCAGGTCTGGAAGTGAGTGAGAAAACATTTACTTACCAGCTATACTAGACTCTGTCAACCACACCAGGTTTGGAAGTGAGTGAGAAAAAATTTACTTATCAGCTATACTAGACTCTGTCAACCACACCAGGTTTGGAAGTGAGTGAGAAAAAATTTACTTA
>NW_013666760.1:68722-86504 GCF_000517525.1 Limulus polyphemus
AGCTACACATTGGGCTATCTGTGTTCTGCCCACCACGGGTATCGAAACCCGGATTCTAACATTGTAAGTCCGCAGACATACCGCTGTGCCACTGGGGTACAGGAAGTGAGTGAGAAAACATTTACTTACTAGTTTTACTAGGTTCTGTCAACCCCACCAGGTCTGGTAACATTTACTTACCAGCTATTCTAGGTTCTGTTAACCACAGCAGGTCTGGAAGTGAGTGGGATAACATTTACTTACCAGCTATACTAGGTTCTGTCAACCCCACCAGGTCTGGTAATATTTACTTACCAGCTATACTAGGTTCTGTCAACCACACCAAGACTGGAAGTGAGTGAGAAATCATTTACTTACCAGCTATGCTAGGTTCTGTCAACCACACCAGGTCTGGTGGTAAAACTTCAGGCACTCCACCAACTTTAGTACTTACAACCTGCAAACTAGAGAAGAAACTATATAATACTTTTGTAATTATATTTACTCATTGTAATATTGCATAACTTATATTTTTGTTTTGGTCATTATACTATAATTAATACATGCATAATGAAAATTTTAATTTACATTTTGAAAAAATGAAACATTGACTGGACAATTTTTATAAACTGTCATTAGCTCCAGAGGAAAGAAATTTAATATATCTAATAACTTTGTACTATACTCTTTAATCAAGAATTGCAACTGTGGGCCTTAAGTAGATTAAAAAACAAAATATCCAGCAATTGCTAATATTGGAGTTTCACTGAGTTAAAATAATTCATGTTATTTAGCTTTTCAGAGAATATTCATTGCATGTTTATAATATTTTCTTGTCAGTCTTTTACATGAACACTGACCTTTGGACATACAAAAAGCTATATCATAGGGTGAATTTTGAAATATTCTCAACTTATCATTTTGTTTTCTTGCATTTAGTCCTGTTTTATTTGATTCTTGCAGCAAGATATTTTATTTATCATAAGTATATAATCTCCTTTCATGTTAATAATTTTTTCAATTATCATCATTCTGTTTGTATAATTTAGAAAAATACAATGTGGCGAGTGAAATTTTTTCTTAAAGCAGGGGTTGGTTCCCAACTTATGACCGACCTGAGTAGTCAGGCAATTTTCTGGTATCATGTTGAAATGAAGGAGAAGGGATATTGTTTTACTGTATTCAAGTGAAGTTTAGGAGAGCTCTTATGAATAAGTTGTAAATAAAAATACGTTTAAGTTTTACTATATTTAGTTTTATTATTCATACTGATACATTTTGTGAACCACAGTTTAGAAACCATGTTAGTGGAGCATGGTGGGCAATGATTTTAGTTTTTTACTTTAAAATATTTCACATTCCATTTTCAAAATACTGAACTCGCCTCTAAACACAAATACTACATATAATTTGGATATAGTTCCAAAAAACACTGATACAAAATATAGTTATTTGATTTTTTGGCCTAAATATATTTGAAACAAGTATTTAAGTGCTGATCTGTGCATGTAACTCTTATTAAATGCATTTGTAGATGTTCCTTTTTTATATGATGACATATAACAGAAATGTTAAGGCACAAACCATGTAGACAAGCAAGCTAAACATTTTAGTATATCAATACAAAAATAATCTTACAAATCACATTAAAAAGATGTTCAAACTGCTAAAATTTCATTAGGTTTCCCTGCATATGATTTACCAGCATGTAATTGTAGTTGTATAAAGAATGATTTACTAATAAAAATTAATTTTCAAATTCTTTGTCTCAGTTAAATACTCTAAATTAAGTTTAAACTATTTTTTTGAATGATACTGTCAGATGACTTTTTTTCCTAGTATCTATTCAATTATGATTCACTATAATTGTTTCATCATCTTTGACCACCTGGAGAGAAGCAAAAGTATATCACTATTATTTTGCCCAAATCAAGAACTGTTTTGACATTGATTACAAAGGTTTGTTAATATTACATCACATTAATCTCAGTTTTAAAATTTAGCTAAGAATCTACTCAACCTTAGTTTTTAAGAAAACATGTTGGATAAATTGAGAAAGATAACTTCTGTGAAATGTCTACTTATCTAGAATTTTAACTGGTGAAATCATATTTCAATAAAAACATTATTTTTCCTGTAGACTTTACATAACTTCTGGTTACGTATACCAGGAGAAAATGAAGATTTATACCAAAATGGAAAGAAATTTAAGAAAAAAAGAACATTTTCTAATTTTTGTTATCACAGTTATAACCATATTGCAAGTAATCACAGTCAATTGATTAACTTAAGACTCAGGACTAAGAGAAAACTTTTCTTAGTTATTTTTTAATCAGTTGGCAAGGCTCTGCCTTTACTTAACATATGTTTATAAGCCTCTGCGAACAGTTTGAGCCATGCTCAGTACATTTAACACAAAATTTAGGTGAAATAAAAAAGAACAAAAACATTTTAACACGTTACGCAGTTACATATGTTATTCCACAATATGTAAATAGTACAGAATGTTTTAGCTAAGAATTTCTATAATAACTATATGTTATTCCATAATATATAAATAGTATAGAATGTTTTAGCTAAGAATTTCTATAATAACTATATGTTATTCCATAATATATAAATAGTATAGAATGTTTTAATTAGAATATCTATAAGAACTATATGTTATTCCACAATATGTAAATAGTAATGTTTGAGCTAAGAATTTCTATAAGAACTATATGTTATTCCATAATATATAAATAGTATAGAATGTTTTAATTAGAATATCTATACTATGTTATTCCACAATATGTAAATAGTATAGAATGTTTGAGCTAAGTATTTCTATAAGAAGTATATGTTATTCCACAATATGTAAATAGTATAGAATGTTTGAGCTAAGTATTTCTATAAGAACTATATGTTATTCCACAATATGTAAATAGCATAGATTGCTTTAATAAGAATTTCTATAAGAACTATATATTATTCCACAATATGTAAATAGCATAGAATGCTTTAATAAGAATTTCTATAAGAACTATATGTTATTACATAATATATGAATAGTATAGAATGTTTGAGCTAAGAATTTCTATAAGAACTATATGTTATTACATAATATATGAATAGTATAGAATGTTTGAGCTAAGAATTTCTATAAAAACTTACCCACATGCTGCAGCTTCAACTATAGACATACAGAAAGCTTCTGTCAATGAAGCATTCAAAAAGATGTCCCCACAAACCAAAACCTAAACCAAAAGATTGCACATTATTCTACATATCTTGTTATATGAATTTACAGTATGGTTTTGATACAAGTTACTTATCATTCCTTTATTCATATCAAGGAACAAGTTTAATATTTCTTTTTAAGAGTTACTTAGGCACTGTCATCAACATTTTTAAGTGCTAGAAGAGACGTTTGGTCAATAAAAAAATTCAACCCTTCTCAAAATTTTGTCTCTATTTATTGTAATTTGTTTCTTCTCTTCCAAATCCTGAGTGCTCTTTTTTTTTTTTGACTGGGGCTTTCCTACATTGAGGAACCAGTGCCACATGGGTGAAACCTAAAGTTTACAAGGCTAGCCTAGATGTTCATTTGGATCTAAGTGGTAGTTAGATATCATATCATATGGACATGCTACAATTTATTTTAGATCTGGGCATAAACCTAGTGCTTGGATTGCATAAATTCATACAACTATACACTACTAAATGGGAAACCACACTTGTATTGTAGCAATGATTCTAAACATAGGACATTATAGCTTAGATTTTCAATTTTCTAGTTTTGACCTACAATCATTGGACAAGAGTATATTTGGTAACTTATAGAATCAGCCATATGATGTACAAGTTAATAGACAATATAAGCAGAAGAAAGCCTGCATTTATTATAATTTGGGGTAGCAAAATCATAAACTCATCATATTAAAATACAAAATCTTTTTCACATTCAGAGTACATTCCCCTTTATAATGGCCACAAACGACAATGTTTTTTATTATATAGCATGAGATGAATGCCAACATCTTTTCCATGCCAATCTAGCATATCTTTTTAGATTTTTAAATGCCTAACGTGATTACTTGGAGCATTTGGCAACAGGCATGAGTAAATTTTTATGCCTTTCATACGCCGACCTAATCATGTCAGTCACACATAAAGATTAATCACACATTACAAAGAGTGATTCTTATCTAGTTCCCAATATCTAAACTAAATTAAACTGACTCTTTGCTAATGCAAAGAAAACTTTGATTCTCGAAATTTGATGCACCAATTTTCATATTCTAATGTATTATTTGTTGCCAGATCTTCAATTTAATTATTTTAACAATTTTAACCTTCTCACACCAGTTTTTTATTGTTTTATTGGCAGACTTTGTTCCTTGAAAACTGTTTATTATTCTGTGAAAAGCAATAAATCACAGTGAGAGATCATACATGATTCTCCTATAGATATAGTAAACAAAACAATCAAATTTCATATAGTTTGAGCTTCTAAGCTTAAGTTCCTAAAACATTTTTAATTTTTAGTGACTTTTGTTGAAAAAATATACAATAATAAGTAAAACACATGCATAAAAAAAAAGAAATTTATAACATATTTTATGTACTGAGGTCTGTTTGCACTTGGATGCTATATTTCAGTAACCCTTTTTTTTCTTACTACGCTGGTTGCCCAAAACATGATTCATATAACTTTCAAATATGTATTTTACAACACAAAAAATACATTACATACTATGACAGAACATTTCAAAACTACTGTACTTTATTTGGCTTTCTAACTAAACGATAAATGTGTCAAAAAATGTTTGTACTGCTAGAAGTAACAATTTAACTCAACACACTTCAAACATTTTCTTGTGAACTATCATCTTTAACATGAAATGTAAACAAATGGTATTAAGATTCCTGTACAGCATAATATGATCTTATAAACAAGTCTATCAGATGAGTTGATAATTGGCATGAAAAGACGAGAGGAACTTCTCTAGTGGGTTTTACAAATTTATTGATATCTCAGCAAATCAAGAATGAAAAAAGTTCAGATTTTATTTGCTTTATTGGCAGTATGTGTACTTTGAGTTTCTACTTAGTTGTAAGCCTCAGGAGTTTATTTGTGATGACAGAAAATTCTAAGAGGAACAGATCAAAGCCGAACATGTCAGGTGACACTGAAGAGTGAAGGTTGAGAATTTTTCTTATATTTCCTATAGAAATTAAAACTCAGATAATATTAAAATTGAATTATATGCTATGTTTTGATGCCAAGTTTATTGGCATATATTGATAATAAAGTTGTTTAATAACATTATGTATGTAATTTTTTGAAAGTTTTGACATGCACACTTTGACTCTGTTGTATTCATAGGGTTAACAGTAGCAAAGAGCAAAGGGCAGGAAAGAGCTGTGATTTTAATCACTTTAGCATTGTAATTTGGTTTCTAATTACCAAGTTTTTTTTCTTTTTATCCAGCAACATATGTTTCAAATATTTAGAAATTATTCAATCCACATTTGACTTGATAAACTGGCTTTAAAGTTTAAAAAATAAGTTCACAAATACTTAATAATAATGAAATTTTACACACTTACATCTCTCACTTTATTGTGATCAACAGCACCTAACATTGTAACACGATCTTGAAGTTGGTGGCGTTCTCGCACCTCTTCTAGGTCTATTCTTTTTGGTCCTTCTCCTCCTGTAAGTGTAATTAGGTAGCTGTTTATACCTTTATATCTTTTAATCTTTAAATTACCAACTTTCATCAACAAAAGTATGTAAACAGAAAGTTATACATTTAGTTAGACTTAATGAAGAACAAATTAGAAACATCAAAATGTCAAATTGTAAGTAGCACAAATAAACTTGAAAGTCAACATAATTATTGAAGAATTAATAACAGCCTTCATGTAGCTAGAATCACAAGTCTGGTAGATATAAACATTGTATATAAATCCTATAGTTTGTATACTAACTTAAGATCTGGGACAGTATGTCAAGTTGTTTGTTGATTTACTGATGAGAAAGGTACTGATTTACTGATGAGAAATGTACTGATTTAACATTAATTTACTGACAAAAAAATACTGATTCACTATTGAATTACTGATAAGAAAGGTACTGACTCACTGCTGATTTACTGATCATAAAGATACTGATTTATCATTGACTTACTGATAAGGTACTGATTTACCACTGATTTACAAATAAGAAATGTACTGATTTAACATTGATTTACTGACAAAAAAAATACCGATTCACTATTTAATTACTGATAAGAAAGGTACTGACTCACCACTGATTTACTGATCATACAGGTACTGATTTGCCAGTAACTTACTGATGATAAAGGTACTAATTTATCAATGATTTACTGACGATAAAGGTACTGATTGACTAGTAATTTACTGATGATAAAGGTACTGATTTACTAGTAATTTACTACAGATAATAGTAATGAATCACCATTGATTTACTGATGATAAAAGTACAAGTTAAAAATAAAAAGACCAATCTAATGGGATATTAAAATATGCAAGATTATGGAATCAACTGTGGTTGAAGATTAACGTCCTTAGCAAGAATACTTACATACCTATGAGGAAATGAACTTGTGGATAGTCTTTACACAAAATAGGGATAACCCCTGCTAGAAGATCTACTCCTTTTCGGTAAACAAGTCTACTGATAACTACAATGGTCACTAGACAAAAAGATTATAAGAAATGTCCTCTTTAATTTTTGAACCAATTCTGCAAAACAAAAGACAGTTTAGTATATTTGTGATGAAAATAAACTGTTACATTTCACACTGATACTTAATACAAAATGACTAAAACACTCAATTCATTTAACTAAATACAGTGAAAGATACTTTTAAATCAGACAATACATGTAAGAGTATCACTGATTAAATTTTTTATCTATGCTGGAAATATCTCACATTTAATAAAACAAACAGCTAAGTGCTACCATAGCTTTAAAGTTTGAGATACTGATTTTCACAAACTTACAATCTTGCTATCTAATATCAACACTGTTCAATAGTCATAAATACAACAATTTTAATTACATTTTTTATTCATACCATTATCTGGGTTTCTCTTGCTTGGATCAGGGGTAAAAATAGTTGTGTCAACTGCATTTGGAATAACAGATACTAATGATGGTCTCACCTTAGCTCTCAACACTGTATTCTCTTTTCTGATGAAAAAGTAAAGAAATACTTTAGTAAGAGTGACAAGTTATCTTGTGGGGATGGGGTAAATTCCTTTATTGTGTAATACTAAATATCAGTTTATAAAATACGGGAAAATTTAGTTTATGGATTTTAAGTACCTCCTTAATTAAGAAGCAAGATAAATGTAACCATTTCAATAAACAGCTACAACTTATTTTACAAACTATAATTAGTTAATGCTTAAACAATTAATATGAAGTTTTTCAAGCTTCTGTTACTTGTCTAATAACATATAATAACACACCGTAAAAATATTTCATTCCATGTTTTATCTTGTTTTGCCTCAAAGTAGAGAAGACAAGCATTTCTTTTCACCTCTTTGTGATGCAGTCCGATATCAGAGAAACAACTTAACTGCGTAGCCTAGAAACTGGGTAGTTAGGCCTAGTTCTGGTATCATAGAAACAACTTTATTGTGTGGCATCAAAATTGGGTAGTTAACCCCGAGTCTGATATTGTTTGGGAAAGTGAAATATTTTGTAAAAGTAGCTAATAAACCAGTTATTCAAATCAATACATGGAAGATTTGTCATTGTTTTAACTGGACCAGCATAACATTATAATTTTACAACTCTTACATTACTAATTGATCAACATGTATCTTTGGTTACAAGCTATTTCTAACTCTACCAGACATGAAGTAATATCAAGGGTGTGTTGTGTATTCAATAACATAAACTGGTTGGGTGATTACTGTTTTTATTTCTGCATTTAAAAACAATTGCCACAAGTGTTAACCTTCAAATTAAAATAGCTTAACAGAAAAATTTGTAAAAATGATGTCTTCTCAGCATCGAAGGGTTTGAACACTAGCTATGTTTTTTATGGTTGTATGAAAATAATATATATATATTTATGAATTTATTGTAATATTGTTTTTCATTCTAAATACGTATTCATGAAGGTAGCATTAACCCTCGAAGAGAGACCCAATATTTTAAAAATTTAGCCTAAATCAAAAGTTTAACCTTATTTCTACATAAATATCTCATTATTGTCTTAAAATATTTACTAATTAACCTGTAGTGTTATGGTGTTAAAACAGTTTATGTTATGTCTTTCTTTATCCCTGCTGCATTAATTATGTATATTGCATATATGACTGAAAGTACATTTTCAGATTTTACATCATACCTTGTTTTGTGCTCAACTCAAAGGTTATAAGAAGTGTTTAACAGTGTCTTCCCAGCACGCCCAGTTTTAAGGGTCAGTGCTACCTTAAGTGTGTTTTCAGTGATTGCTGTAGTTGTGGTTTCATATCACTAATGACAATATTCTGGCTGACATGAGTTCAGTGAACATAACAAGATGTACAAATGAATGAGATTAGAATGAAAATCAAAACAATACATGATAGCATTGTTACATTTTTAGTATAGTACAGAAGATCAATGCTATCATTCACAGGCAAAAAAAGAGAGGTGCATGAATATCAAAATAATAGGTTTTGATTGTTGAACCATTGTTTTTCTACTATTATAAAATTCTGTATGTATATGACACAACATTTAAATGCATTTACATTATTTCTAACATTACAAATGGCAATAAAAATTTATTTGACTAAAAAACATATTTTTTGATATAAACTATTTTAAGTTTTTAAATAAGATCCAACTGGTCAGAAATATTTTACTAT
This sequence comes from Limulus polyphemus, assembly GCF_000517525.1. NCBI lineage: Eukaryota > Metazoa > Arthropoda > Merostomata > Xiphosura > Limulidae > Limulus > Limulus polyphemus. The sequence goes on from NW_013666760.1 coordinate 77,582, forward strand.
AAATTAAAGTTAACAGATAAAACTTACTTTAATAAACATTTAAATTATGCATTCAGTTAGAAACTTGTTAACTCACTATTTAATATTTCCAGATGAGCAAGTGAACGATGGATACAAAATATGATTAGAGAGCAGTTACCTTTATTTTAATCATTTAACTTTTGACAATATTAAATTACATTTATTCAGGGTTTTTTTTTCCTTTCTTGGATGTTCCCTTGGATTTTCAAAATGGACCACTACCTACACTCTACAGATCATTTTCTCTGGTTGGATGAGAATAAAAACTTGAAAATGGAGAATGAAGTCATATTAAACTGATATTAAACTGGTAATGAGGACTACAACATTTCCACAACTCTTTTTTTGATAAAGATGGATCTAAACTTTATTTTAGATAACCACAATAACCCTAGCTAAGAAGCTCTACTAGCAACTTCTCATCATGATCAGCAATAAGGAGATGATCAACCTGAAAATGAAAGAGTAATGTTGAGCAAGAACGGGTTATTAAGACCGAAGAATAATTTACGTCATTCAAAATAACACTTACCCAACATGTGATACACAGATTACATGATTACACAGAATCAAGGCCATCTGAAGTAGTTTATTGGTAATTATAGCACTGGCATCAGCAAACCCAAATAAAGAGTGATCAGTGAACACAGTTTTGATTCCCATAGTGTTGGCATGAAATACAGACTCCAAGGCTAGAGCAGAAAAAGCCTGTATGATATGGAGGGGTGGAAGAAAAAAGAAGGAAAATTCAATTTCTCCAAATATATGTCATCCTTTAATTTTGGTTTAGTATTTTTGGATGTTACACTTATTTTGATTCTTTATAAAATTGCTAACTTTTAAACACTTGCTATTTTCATGAATGTCTGGGTTTCATAGCTCTCAGTTTTTTTCTGTACAAGTCCCACTTCTGAGTTTCTCTGTAAAACTAACTTCTCAGTATCCATGTACCCCTTGTTTTTTTTATTCATGAAAATGCTGTGGCAAGATGACTTAAATAACAATGAATGGTTAAACTAACATTAAAATTAGTTATTCAATAAAAAATTACGGTTTCTTATTTTCCAGACACTATGTTCTTGGTAGAAGCACCTCTTCTTCAGTTTAGTGTAAACCAAAACAAAAAAGAACTTTCTGTAATTCTATTGTTAAAATACTAATCTGAAAAAAAGCATACCTGACTGAAATGTAGATTTTAAGAAAAACTTTTCCATTTGTTAGTAAAAGGCTGAATGTAGTTTTATTTCCTTTAGTCATTTTCCAAGAACCCATGAGTGAAAGCAAAGGAGAATGTGTTTTAAAATGTCAGCTGCACCGCATCTGCCATATCAAGTTCTGACAAGGCCTTTCACCAACACTGGAGTTCTTCAGGATGTCTGGGATTCATCAGATATAGTATTGGTCTAGGCACTATTTATATCAGCAATTTTCAAGTATGACAACTGTTATGATGTAAATATCTTTTGTACAACACTCTGCTTTTAATTTTTTCTTTAAGCCTAACTTTTTAAGTTTCTATGGTGCAAATGCTTTTTACAAGCTTGTGAAGCATGATTATAACTAATTATACTTGTAATAAGACATTATGTTAAGCCTATTATATTTTTAACATCTTAAGACAAGTATAATTAATTATAATCTTGTTTAGTAAGTTTGTAAAAGGTGTTCTCACAATAACAATTGTTGTTTTAACAAATGACCCATATAAATAGTGTTCCAAGCACTGCTGCATTCGTTGTATCCCAGCCAGTCTGAAGAACTCTGGATTGAGTGAAATACTTAGTCAGCAATGGATATGATGAATATAGTGTAGTCAAACTTGAAATACTATTAATTCACACTCTTCTAATTCTTGAAAATCCCTAAGGGACTAGATTATGAATGTAGTGTTAAAAATATAACAGGTCTAACTTTATGTCATATGACAAAGTATAATTAATCTTTAACTTCTTCTTTTCAGTTTTTTCTGTATCACAATTATTAAGTTTCTTGTATTCCTCACATCTGATTCTTCGTACAAACACATCACACTGCTGGTTCTTTATATAGATATCACATTTCTGGTTTTTTGAAAACTACCACTCTTATGGTTCTTTGTATGAACATCACATTTCTGTTTTATCTTCAATACATATCATTCTTTTTAGTTTGTTGATAAGTCACACATATTATAGTTTTTATATGATTCTATGACTCTTCCCATACTTTCTAATTTTTTCAAGCACTCATCTTCTAGTGTTTTTGTTCACAACTTAATATATAGTTATGCAATCCCCTTTTTACAAGTACCTAACTTTCAGTCTTCTTTTTTCACATTGTGCAACTATAGATTTCAAAAGTATATGTTTATTTACAATAGAGAATACATTTTAAGTAATGCAAATTAAAAATTAATTTACATTTGTTTAAAAAGATAGTGGCAGTGCAAGCTCACTGCTTAGGAAGATAGTTTCTTCATATAAAAAGAACTTCTTATGAACCATAAAATTAGCTCATTATTTTTGAACCAAATGTCATGTGAAACACAGTTATTGTGAAAAATTTTGAACAACCATATAAAAACTCACAGAATGACCGTGTACCACAGTGACTTTCTCTCGTATAAAAATGTTGCGTAGTAAAGGAAGTGTCGAAAATAATGTGGGAAGTGTGCATTGGTTGTAGATCACCAAAAGTGGAAGATAGTAAACCTGAAAAAACAAAACTTATTAAACATAATAAAACTAGAGTTAAAGCTTAACCAAAAACTCTCCATTTTTTTGTTTTGGGTTTTAGAAAAAGTGAATTATTTTGTAGTTTAAGAGACTTCTAGAATTACCATGTCAACCTCACCCAATACATAAACACATTTTTTTAAATTTATGCACCAGATTATTTGTGGGCCTACAACTTTGTTGGTTACCATGTTTCTAATAACACACAAGTCACACAAAAAAGTAAAAAAATACCCCCAATATTGGGATCTAATCCAACAAATTACTGCTATTATTTTCTATGTATTCTCCACAGAAAAAAAAGGGTAATTTCACCTATGTTTTTCAGTCAGTTCTTAACACATTATTAAATGTCAGCAAGATGCAGAATCACTGGCAGTCAATGGTAGGTAAACAAATTGGTAATTTGAAGATTAATTAATTATGGATTGGCTCCGTACTGCATTAATAAAGTCTACAAATGTTTTTTTTAAAAAAAAAATAATGTTTTCAGTACATATACACAGGAGTGTGCTGGGGCCGGGTTTGCCCGAACTATAAACATATAAACCAACATGTATCACACAAATATCCAACACCCCTGTATATACACCAACATGTATCACACAAAGATCCAACACCCCTGTATATACACCAATATGTATCACACAAAGATACAACACCCCTGCATATACACCAACATGTATCACACAAAGATACAACACCCCTGCATATACACAAAGATACAACACCCCTGTATATACACCAACATGTATCACACAAAGATCCAACACCCCTGTATATACACCAATATGTATCACACAAAGATACAACACCCCTGCATATACACCAACATGTATCACACAAAGATACAACACCCCTGTATATACACCAATATGTATCACACAAATATCCAGACATCTATTAACAGAATCAATGCTAAGAAGGAGAGAATTTGCTCCTAGATACAAAAACAGATTCTGCCTATGAGAATAATTTTTTCTTAACCAAAATAATATGTGTACCTAAAGCTACTTTTCTTTCTTTTAGTCGAAATGAACTGAAGAGGTTAAAACATCTTTATTCAGAAACTGAAAAACTGTTATCAATATAAAACTATCATTTAATTTAAAACTATCTTCATCTCTTAATGCAAAAATATAACTATCATAATTCAAAAAGCTGTATTCAACCAAACCCTACATCAAATACATTTTAATGGCATGTTCTGCAGACTTTAGTTGTTGTTTTTTGTATTCAAATAATGTTGATACTCACTAATTTGCTTTTGTAAGTAAAATATAAAATTTTTAATAAAAGGTTTATATCATTCAAAACATTCTTTCAACAGCTGATTTTAAAGATACCTAAAAAAAGAGAATGAGTTTAATACTGGATAATGTATGAGAGATGATGTTTCACAATGTTTTCAAGTGAATGACCATTAGAGCTAGGTGATTTAACTGATTATCCATGTGCAGTGATTACACAGTGTCCCGTAAGCTATTCAATTAATGTAATAAAAACAACCATCTAACTGAAATTAGTTTGGTGGTCATGTGACTTGATTATTTGAATATTTAGTTCTTTAAATATAGCATACTCAACCCTCTTTATAATGAGCAAAGTGCACATTTTTTCTTGAACATAAATACATATGCCATGTGTTTGTAGTTTGCATTAAAACATATTATCTAAACAAAACTTACTTTTAGTCCTGAGGTCATGTATCTAATACCCTTTCTGTTGCCATAGGCATGTGTGATGACAATTACTTTGTGTCCTCTAGCCAACAGACATTGAGACAGCTGGTAAATGTGACTTTCCACACCTCCCATATTTGGATAGAAAAAGTCAGATACCATGCTAGAAATGATTGATTTAAAATTCATGTATACAACACATATATTTATTTTAGTTCAGTAAAGCTATGGGCCTAATGCAGAACATGCATACTTATACCAGAGGTCTGAAATATCAACCAAAAATAATGCAAGTACAAAGTGCACTCACTCCACACAATTCAATCATGGAAAGTTTTAAATAGTATTTGAGTTTTTTTGAAATTGAATTATATTGGTAAACATTCTATATTAAATAAATAACTTAAAATTTACAAAACAATCGTGTATGTTAATAGTTTCACTTTGAGTTTACTTACTGATTAATCATATGATATTACAAGTTACAGCTTTTACAGTAAGTAAGATTTGTTTTAGAATAGGTATGATGTTTCAATCACTGGTGCGATCATTCTCATACACAAGTTATAGCTTTTACAGTAAGTAAGATTTGTTTTAGAACAGGTATGATGTTTCAATCATTGGTGCGATCATTCTCATTCTTGTGTACTTGAGAATGATCACACCAGTGATCGAAACATCATACCTGTTCTAAAAACAAATCTTACTCTAAAAGCTGTAACTTGTGTAATATAATATTTGTGCAAGTTCTTTTATCATTATACAATGACAAAGAAGAAGTTACAAACATTCAGAATGTAGTGTCTGAACGGTAATGGTGCATACAATTATTAACTTAGGAACACAAGATATAAGATAATGGAAGATCACTAATCCATCTGCCAAAATAGATAAAAACTAAACACAGCCCTTTATATTCAATTGTTTGTTTTCACAATAATGAATAATTATGTTAATTTAAAAAAAAGTGCATTATTTTTAGATCCCACCAATTAGTGGAATTTACTAAGCAATTAAACATCATGCTAATTAACCAATTACATTAAAATAATTGATTATTCTCACACAAGATTTGAATAACTGGAATAATCTGAAACAGTCATAATTGGAAAGGCTAATTTAAGTTATTTAAATCTTTCAAAAGATAGGCTTTTCCGATTCATCAGCAAAGAAGGAAGCTATATCTTATGAAAGTGCTTGAAATATTTTGTGATTACGATTATCAATAGTGAAACTAATTTCACCATACTCTTGCCTAGTCAGTAAAACTGTTATGACCTTGTAAAGAACGACCATCTACAGTATCATCTTTTAGAAAACATTAGTATCAACAGCAAATTTAGGAATAAAACTCTTGAAACGCTTTCTAAATCACTGACATAATACAAAAAAAGGGTTAATATTAGAAATAAATGACCTTATAACACCAAAATGTTGCTTTTTTCTAATTAGATTATTCAACAGTTCACCTTACAGCTTCTTCACTGTTTTAGTGAATGCTTCTGAAGAAGCTGTAAAGTGAAACATTGTCTAATTAAATAAAAGCAACATTTTGGTGTTATAAATTAGATTATTCAACAGTTCACTTTACAGCTTCTTCACTGTTTTAGTGAATGCTTCTGAAGAAACTGTAAAGTGAAACGTTGTCTAATTAAATAAAAGCAACATTTTGGTGTTATAAAGTCGTTTATTTCTAGCATTAATATGTTGTCTGTACACCAATATATACTACAGAAATTAAATAATGTGGTTATATGGAAAAGTGCAGACTCATTCCCATCATTTGTTTTCTATGACAAAATTTTCATTCCAAACTTTTACATTTGTAGATATTTCTGACCAAACATATAACTCAAAATTTAGCAACATTAATTTTTTGGTTTGATCTGGTTCTTATATTATGTGTTTTTCTCATATTGGTTAAAAATTTTAAGTATTCATATTACACTTTACTGCAGGCACACAACAAGCACCTTGTAAGTTAAATCTATAAAACAACTAGTTAAAAAAAAACTTTCCTCACACAAATAAAAATTAAATATAATTTTATTGTATATGCTAACAAATTACCTTACCATATAGAATGTCTCCTAATCTGCTTCTTTTTAATCACTTTCCTGCTTTTATATTCCTTTTGTTTCTCTAATAACATTTCAATTTTCAAAAATGTTTTTCATTTGTTAATAACATCAGAAACTAGCAGTTCAGAACATCATATATTTATATGTGCATTTAGTGGATAACATTCAAAATCTGTAAAAAACAAATGAAGTACAAATTAAGATCAACAATACGCTACAAGCCAAAAATTCAAGTTTCAAAAACCTTAACTGTAACTTTTACTTAACACAGTGGGTTAAGCAAAGTCTAGAGTGCAAGCAATACATTGTAGCCTAACAATTAGAATGCTAAATAAATTGTTCAAAGCTACCTATGGGTCAAATTTTGGAATCAGTTACAACCCAATATTCTACAGAACCGTTATTCTGAAAATTGAATGTAAAATTAGTTCAACATGTAGGCTAATGTTCATTCAGGTTGTTATATTACATAAACAGTAGTACGTGTATGATGTTATATTAGGGATAAAAGCTGATAATATTTTGATATATATTTGTAATCATGCCAGAGACCTATATTATTTATACCCATAATTAATTCTTTCTAATTTTTTGAAAAATTATGTCAAAATTCTAATGATAATGAAAAAGTTGAATAACAATAAGAATAAAGCAAACTCCAGTACTAGTGGCAGAATATATTCAGAATATTGGTCTATCCCCATGAAATCTGTGCAAAAGAGGTATGGCTTTCCCTCTCAATCTCATGCAGTAACCAAGTTACATTACTAAATTTATTACAAGTAAGATATTTAAATGGACTAGTTGTTGCACATTAAGTAATTAATTTGTAACTGAGTATGACATGTCAGTATACATGTAGAAATAAAGAAACAAACATTCACTTACTAATATTTTGTATTATTACTATTAAAGTATTATGTCTCTTAATTTGTCAATATCCTGCAAAGGCTTACTATATGTTCATACACAGAGGCAGTACTTTATCCAATAGTCAAGCTCATACAATTCATTTTTTAGACCAAGTTCTATGAGGTTTAGATACATGTCCAATAGGCAAATGTTAAAGGTATTAACTCATGATCTTATTTGGCAATGGTAGCATTAGTAAGCACTTGAGCTATCAGTACTCAAATAATACCATAAATCTCACCTATTAATGTTATTTCTTTACTTTTTTAAGGACAAAAATTGACATTATTCTTATGCAGTGGCAAATGTCTTTAATTTTTAAGTATCACAATTAAGTATCAACCAAGGTAAGATGCCCCTAATTTGAATGTTAACTACACAGTGCAGATGTCAAACCAAATACCAAGACATTTATTTTAACGATTTCTCCAACACCAGCAATAACTCTAGTACTAGGGTTACACTGTAGTACTACTAACAGTACTAGTAATCTAATTTTAAAAATGTCTTTAACGCATTTTATTTCATTTTAATTAAAAACTGTTTTACTTAAGTTTGGTTTCGAAGGCCAAATAGCTGCACTTCAACCTATAACACTATAAGCGCAATCTTAACTCACTTAAAAGTTATATTAAAAAATAAGTTCTATTTTTTTAAGCTTAACACAACTTCATTATTTTACTTTTGAAGTTTTGTTTCATGAAATATGAAGCTTACAGAGAAGTTCTCATGCTTGATGTTTAGTGACAATTTGAAGAATAATTTATAGTTTCCAACGATCAAAATATTCAAATAACGTTCTATTTTTACATAAACTTACAAACTACATACTCAAACTTCAAGTTCAAATATTTTCCATTCTTAACTCTTATCTATCACTATCACAGTATCAGTACTTCTCATTTAATCGTTCGCGGTGCCATCTGTGGAAATAAACAGACCCCAAATAATTGAAATCGCATAGAAGTTTTGGTATAGTTCCGTGAACGTATTTCTATTTTCATGATTTACCCCGCAATGACTCAGCGGTAATTTACAGCCTTACAATGCTAAAATCCGTGGTTCGATTCTCTACGGTGAACAGAATGCACAGTGATTAAAACTGTTTAGTAAAATATTTTATAAAATTAAGGCACATATTTTAGGCTTCAAACTGTAATGAAATGTCCTACTAAGACTGTTTGTTTTTTTACTGCATACAAATTCACTAATATAATGTTACGACAGCGGAAGTCATGCGAAGCTGGGAGCATGCCCACTGAAGTTTCTAGAAGGATCGTGACTTAGCGGGCAACATCACGAATGTCCCAGCGTTTGCTAGACGCCCTCTTTTTTAGTATATAAGCCGGAGATAGATTGAAGAGAAATAATTGAGATAATTGAGTCAAGCGAACAGTAGGCACCGTAAGTAAAGTGTGTGAATCGCTGTGAATTCTAGAGTGTGTTTATAAAAGTAGTTAAGTTTAAAGTGACTGTGGAAATTCTGTGTATTACAAAGTTTGGACGAGAAAGA
>NW_013666760.1:87415-88876 GCF_000517525.1 Limulus polyphemus
AACGAGAAAGAATAAACTAGTTTTAATTAGGAAAGGACTTGTATCGCTGAAGTTTCTCGGAAAGGATTTTTAAGGGAAATTATCAAACAAGCAGATACGTAACAATAATTTCAACTGTACCCTGTACAAATGCATGCTGATCATATATCACTAAATAATGCTTGAAGACGGCTTGAATGGGCAATGAAGAAAAACTTTAATATAAGTTTAACATTACAGCAAATGTACAAGGTTTCGACAAATTTTTTTCACCTGATGATGACAAAACCTTGTCGAAACGTTGTATATTTGTTGTAATGTTAAACTTATATTAAAGTTTTTCTTCATTACCCATTCAAGCCATCTTCAAGCATTATTAGTCTCAAAGTGGGTTCCTCGTCATCGAATATATCAATAAAATTGGCTTTATTTCTAATCGAATTTTTCAGATAATTGTCGCCTTCATGCTTTATTGTTGTAGACAAAATAAAGGATGCAGTGACAGAACTAACAAAGGTCCCAAGATAGTTAAAACTTTAAAGTCAACACAAACAATACGGTTTGTCTCATAAAAATTGAAGTAAATTATTGTGTCTCCGCAGAGGAACATACTGTTTTTCTATTGTTTGTTCTTCTTCCAAATACTTTTCAACCGATCGCCATTCCTTCATTTCTTGGCAGATTGACATGAAACTTGGTAGAGTTTTACCTGGGTCCAATGCGCCCAGAGGTCGCTTTCACTTTTTTATTTATTTAGGCCCTGTTAAGAATTTTATGGGGTCAAAAGCCAAACAACCTAGAAATGTTTCTTTTTGGGCTTCTGTAGGATCATATTTACAGTAATCAAGATGAAAATTGGCACACATATAAATTTTCACGCGCATAACACTGTAACACATTTACATACAAAAAAGTTGGATTTGTCCATTTTGAGTCTTTTTAGCAGGGCTCAGAGCTCACAAAAAGAATAATTTTGGGATTTTTTGGTCAATTACTCATCCATACACTAATTAGTTTACATAGGATTTGGTTCAAAGATAATTTTCTACAGCTTACATACAATGACAAACAAAAATGGTGGACTTGCCTATTTTTAGTAATTAGAGGGGGTCAAGATGCCACAAAAACATAATTTTAGGGCTTTTTGACAATTACGCTACCGTATTGTTACGTCTCCGGTTGTTAATTAATTTTCCATAACTTCGTTCCGACGAAACTTAAGCGACACAAGTTCTTTCTCAATAAAAACTGGTTTATTCTTTTCGAATATAACTTTACCGATACACTCAACGTCAACAATCGCGCTAAACAAACGCTATAACAATGAACGTGCTCAATAATACTTCTGACTGCAGATCAATTACTCACTATCTATACACAAATTACATTCCCCTCTTTTATATACCAGCCTACCCTATCTAGCAAATACTAGAGCATTCCTGAAAGAACAAGATAGTTCTAGAAACTAGAGGGCGCCACACC
>NW_013666760.1:89762-105288 GCF_000517525.1 Limulus polyphemus
TTAATTTCTCGTTCTTCTTGTTTCTTTTCTTTTTCCTCTAACAACTGCCGTAATTTCTCTTCTTGTTTAATTTCTCGTTCTTCTTGTTTCTTTTCTTTTTCCTCTAACAACTGCCGTAATTTCTCTTCTTGTTTAATTTCTCGTTCTTCTTGTTTCTTTTCTTTTTCCTCTAACAACTGCCGTAATTTCTCTTCTTGTTTAATTTCTCGTTCTTCTTGTTTCTTTTCTTTTTCCTCTAACAACTGCTGTAATTTCTCTTCTTGTTTCTTTTCTTTTCCTCTAACAACTGTTGTAATTTCTCTTCTCGTTCTTCTTGTTTCTTTTCTTTTTCCTTCAACAACTGTTGTAATCTCTTCTCTTCTTGTTTCTTTTCTTTTTCCTTCAACAACTGTTGTAATCTCTTCTCTTCTTGTTTCTTTTCGTGCTCTTGTATTGCTGCCATCAAGTCTGCTATGCTGTAGTTTGATTTGCCGCTTCTCGTTTCCATTTTTTTTATCCCACTCTCTGACACCAATTTGTTTCGTCTCCGGTTGTTAATTAATTTTCCGTAACTTCGTTCCGACGAAACTTAAGCGACACAAGTTCTTTCTTAATAAAAACTGGTTTATTCTTTTCGAATATAACTTTACCGATACACTCAACGTCAACAATCGCGCTAAACAAACGCTATAACAATGAACGTGCTCAATAATACTTCTGACTGCAGATCAATTACTCACTATCTATACACACATTACATTCCCCTCTTTTATATACCAGCCTACCCTATCTAGCAAATACTAGAGCATTCCTGAAAGAACAAGATAGTTCTAGAAACTAGAGGGCGCCACACCAGTCACGTGACCTCGATGACGCAACAGTATTTTGGCCAATTTACATGGAATTTGGTACAAAGATACCTTTTACAGGTCCCATACATATACGTATAAAAATGTGGGATATATCCATTTTTTGGGTCATTTTATGGGGTCAAAAGGTTAAATAAACCCATAATTTTAAGGATTTTGGTCAGTTACTTAGCCTTGTTTCTACCAATTTACATGGAAGTTTGTACAAAGATACTCTTTGCAGGTGCCAAACAGAGATATAGACAATTTTCGATTTTTCTCTGTTGTTCATGATTTTTCTGGTGTCAAAATTGGCCATGTTAGGATTGAGTGGTGGAGACATGTTGCATTCGCCTGCGAATGTTGGATTCTTTAAGTTTTATAATTTTCTTTGATAGATAGTTTAGGCAGATTATTTATATTGAGTTGACTGTGAAATGGGCGGTAACTGCCTACTAGAGAAACACTTGTAGAAATATATTGGTGACTATACAATCTACTTACCCAGCTCAAGTGTAGAGGACTACGTTTCGAAACTCTTCCGCCTTTCGTTTTCACTCTTATAACGCACCTACAGCCCAAAATCACTAACCATTAGGGCACTCACGGTCTAATACGATAACTTTCTTTAGTATAGTTTAGATGGTAACGCATTTTTAAAAGCATCTCATTACTCAAAGAGTCAAAATATAATTGGAGTTGCTACAAGCTTTATGGAGTATCTGAAAAAAGGTTAATTTACCAGTTTTATAGTAATTATCAATGAAATTTCAAATAATATAAGTAAAACATAGATATTAATTAAATACATTTTAAACATAAACCTGTAAGAAAAATATATAATTGAATAACAGAATAAGCCAATAAACAGCTAAAAAATCGTACAGAATGTTTGAAATGAATGATGAGTACTCTAGCCAGAAAGCAACAGAGAAAGAACTGATTAGAAAAAATACGATTTACTTGAATAAGAAGCTGTAATGCTTAAATAAACACACACACACACACAAAATGCGTAAAGCAAAAGTAATATATGCTCAAAAATATTTTAACAGCGCTGAATTTGTATGATATGTGAAGGCTTCAGTTTTGTTTGTATTAATCACTGACTGACAAAGTCAAAATGATATGCTAATAACCCTCCTCTCCCCAAAAAGTCAAAACTAGCTGGACATTTTTTGTTTGTTTTATTCTTAATTTAGAGATACTGAAAAAGAATTACAATTAGTATGAGTGTTTACTTAATATGAAATTTACAATTATGTGATATATTCTCTATAACAGGTACTTTTTATAATTGTTTGGAAGTGTTGTTTTATTGATTAATAGGTGGCAGCATAGTCATATGATTTTTCACTTTTAATAAGACTGCATTGATCTGTTTTATTATTACTATTTTGTAAAATATAAATTAAAGTGTCATTATTTTTAACTGTTAGGATATATATAACGCTAGCAATAAACTAAACCTTTTCAGAGTAGGCTTTATTATTTATTAAATAATTGTTACTATATTCAGATATATGCATCACATATGATTCACGAGATACAATTTATTCTAAGTACTATTTATTTCCATAGTAACTGATTCAAAATTACATAAATTGCAAGATACAATAGCCGAAGAGTGTAACATAATACGATAAAAAACATTAAAGTTGACTAGCGCTAGAAGAAAACAAAGCTAAAATCATGAAAAGTAGTAACAATTCAAAATGAATATATTGTTTAGAGAAACATGTATAAATTAATTTTATCAAATTAATTATATCGTTTTATTTTTTGCAAAACAATATACAGTAGTTTGAGACAAAGTCACATAAAAAAAGACCAGTGCTCTGATCTGAATAGAAATTGGAATGTACGGCTACGTATATGAAATCTAATCTTTTTTTTTTGTAAAAAAAGCTGAAAGTTGTCGTCAGCAACGTATTTTCGGCTGCTCTGTGATGGATACAGTTAGTTAATAATGAGCGGGTAAGTCCATTTGCAAAGGAACACCATTTGATGTAATGTGAAAGTAAATCAGCAACAAAAAAGACATAATTTATTGGATTTTGGTACGTGTGAGTGTATCAACACATATCTATAAAGTACAAGTCGATGTTTCACATATACTAGTTAGTTTACTTTTTACTTGAAACAACATAAACCAATTAACCAATTAACATGTCCAATTAAGATCCATTTTCATTCGGTGACAGGTAGGAGCGACAGGAATCCCTAGTTTGAATAAGAGTAATAGTGTTTTTCATTTGTTTTTATGGAAACGTTTTGGAAGTTATAAGAATTATTTTCGTAGACTTTTCTGACCTAAAAGTCAGTGACAAATGTTCTCCTTTAACCTAAATTTGATGAAAACTTGTGTTAAAAAGGAGTTAATTTCTTAGTGCAAGTTGTTATTCAGTATTTGGTTTTAAGACATTTTTGTTTATTTGGTGGTCAATCAACAATAAAAAATCAAAAATAACATCTTAAAATAAAAGAATAATTTCCAAAAAAAAAAGAAGATCGTAAAATAACACTAACCAATAAATAATTGCATAATCAAATAAGATGAGGTTCAGTAATTACAATTTCTCGTACAACCAAATAACAGACATGCCGCATAAGAATGCCCTCTAATGCAGTGATTCTACCCTTTTTTAGTTTAGGACCCCTTTTTATTAATGGCCAGTCGTGACCCTGTAAATAGCTTTAGTGTAAAATACATCTGACTCACTCAATAAGTAACTACTATTTATTTTCAGAGGCTATTCGTGACCTTTTCACACACATTCTGACGACCTCGTATTTTTTAGCGACCCATAGGTTGAGGCACTCTGCTCTAATCCATGACAAGTACTGTTATAATTTTTAAAACTTTGTGATCGTCGCGGCATTTGAAATGTTGTGTGGGATTATCCAGAACCCTTATAATATGAAAAATATTGTAAAAAAAGGCAGTAATTCACGTGATTTAATGTTAGTTTTATTTTTCTATTAAAATATAGAAGAATATATTGAAACATTAAATAATTAGAGTAATAAATTATAGTAAAAAGTAAATTTTTGAGACTTATTTTATGATTTAAAAATAGAATCCGGGGATTGTAGACCAAAGACTTGTTTCTTGGGATTAGCAATATGAAAATAATGTACAAGTGAACGTATTTATTCTGGCATCAAAGTTAACCTCAAATATCTTACACATCATTCAGTCTTATTGCATGTTACCTTGCTATTTTCTTTTTCGATTTGGAGGTGTTTCTTTGAAAATTAATTTATATCTGCTTGCTTTGGAATTTATTAATAAATAAAAATTAAATTATCTTTAATAACATGTTTCTGTAGAGCTTTTCAACTTGGGTTCCCTTTAAAGTAGAAAACCGAAAAACGAGTTATTTTTGGAAATATTGTTTGTTTTTTTGCTTTTTTTTAGTGCAAAGCCACATTGGGTTATTTGCTGTGTCCATCGCGGAAAATCGTATTCTAAAATATGCAATATATTTAACTGTATGGATATTTAATTGATATTAAAGCAAAATCGAAATTAAAAAAATATAAAAATGCTATTTGTTTTCTTGTCAGCACGAATAAAACTCCTAAAATGCAAGTTTCCAAGGGATAATCTTTTGCTAAAAAATACGTTGAGTTATGGTCACTTAACCTCTATATTCCTTCTCTTTAGGCCGATTGGTTAGCGTGCCTGACTGTTGATCCGATGTTCACGCCTCGTTACTATTAAAAATAATTGCGCACTGCACTTTGGGGCCGTGGTGCGTTAAAAGAGTGAAGATCTTGTCCTATTATTCGATTAGAGTTGGCAGTGAGGGGTGTTTACCCTCTAGTAATCTTGCGTGAAATTTAACAGAACATAAACAGACATAATTCTGTCTATATATATATTTACGTGAAACTATATATACGTATTTATCCTCACTGTTAAGTAATACCATGTTTTCGAGCCACTCATCTGCACGATCGTTCACTATTATAAACACTACCAGTTCCTTTAAACCTCTGTACCAAGTTGCTTGATTTACTTTTGGAAACATTACCAGTGTCTTTAAAACCAATGTCTTTAACCCTCTGTACCAAATTGTTTGGTTCAATATTATAAGCACTACCAGTGTCTTTAAAATCTCTGTACCAAGTTGCTTGTTTTACTTTTGGAAACATTACTAGTGTCTTTAAACCTCTGTACCAGGTTGCCTGACTTCACTATCAGAAACACTACCAGTGTCTTTAAACCTTTATACCAAGGCGTTTGGTTTACTTTTGGAAACACTACCACTGTCTTTAAACTTGTATACCAAGGTGTTTGGTTTACTTTCGGAAACACTACCATTATCTTTGAAACCTCTCCACCAAGTTGATTGTTTGTTCACTATTAGAAACACTACTAGTGTCTTTAAACCTTTATACCATGGTTTTTGGTTTACTTTTGGAAACACGACCAGTGTCTTTGCCTGTTTGTTCACGTCAGGAACATTTCCGGTGTCTTAAATCTCTCCACCAAGTTGCTTGGTTTACTATAGAAAACAAGTTGCCATGTGTTGTTTGAGATGGTTAGGGTGCCTTACATTGTATTCTTGGGCTACTTCACGCAATGTTCCATGAATTGTCCCCGTATCAGGACACATTCAATCATTTCTGGTATTCCACTGTAAAGGATCCGAAAAGAAGAGAATAATAAGATTGATGTGTTTGTCTAGTGACTTTGTTAGTTACGTATGTTGGTATAATATTTTTAAGTTTCACAACTTGTTCTGTCCACTGTGTTATTGTTATTTGGCTAAAGCGCGAGTGTAAAAGGTTCACTTTTCTCAGTTGACGTATTTACCAACTTACACTTTTCCAGCACACCTATTTATCATACTTTTATATGTTTTAACTGCCTATTATACTGAAGTTCATTGCTAAAGAAATATTAAATATAATTTTTGAAAAACTGTTATAAGCCTAGTCAACTAGTTCTACAGGATTTTAGTATATTGGTGTGCTTGGAAATATCCAGTCGGCCCTATTCAAAATAAAGTTAAATATTTGTTTGCTACACAAGGGTTATATGTGTTAACTGTTACTAGTTTCGAACTGATAGACTACAGCTAGTCAACAGTACCCCCCGCTAACTTTCGAGCTTCTCTAATCGAATAGTGGGATTTGACCGTCACTCTTATAGCCGGCCCGGCATGGCCAGGTGGTTAGGGTAATCGACTCGCAATCTGCGGGTCGGGGGTTCGAATCCCCGTCACACCAAACATGCTCGCCCTTTCAGCCGTGGGGGCGTTATAATGTGACGGTCAATCCCACTATTCGTTGGTAAAAGAGTAGCCCAAGAGTTGGCGGTGGGTGGTGATGACTAGCTGCCTTCCCTCTAGTCTTACACTGCTAATATAGGGACGGTTAGCGCAGATAGCCCTCGTGTAACTTTGCGCGAAATTCTAAACAAACAAACCTTTCTTAAACAAAGACTTAGCTTTCAGCTGTAATATGGATTCTGTTTAATCCGTTCTTAAACACAAGGCAAGCTTTTAGAAGTAACAGTCTTATCCGTTCTTAAACACAAGTCAAGCTATTTCCCACATTGAAACAAGATTTTTAGTAAATCCGCAAGTGTTCGAAGACAGTCTTTTAAGATATATTTTTAGGAGCTCAGTGACTTTTAACGTGGAAGTTTAACATGTTAAATCTCTTAATCAATTATAAAACACTTAAGAGTGTTACACAAAAGTGGAATAGTTCGCGATTTATTGCATAGCACCCTATGCTGCCAAATACTCACACACTATACCTTGTAGAAGAAAAACAAAACAAAAACGGACTTATTTCCATGTTAAAGTATTCGCCCATATGATGCTTCTTTAGTGCACGTTTGATTACTTCATTGAAGTTGTGTCATTGCTGACGATTAATTTGAAAGTCGTAAAGCAGAAGATCTTCTACCAAGACAACATAGATTAAATGTTAGTTTCGACCGTCTCGTGGGACGTTTATTAGCTATCTTGTAGCTTTACTGAAAGATAAATGGACGAATTATATCTACATATATTCATAGTTGTTTTAAAAACGTTACATGGCGAAGAAAATGGGCAAACGTCCCTGACAAATAATACAAAAATCATATGTAGGTGGCAGTAACTGCGCACGTGGCTTATAAGAGCTCATGACGGATGAGAGCTTCATATACGAAATATATTTTATTCAATGAGAAATAAAAAAGTACAAAATGCACCCTAAATTACAAAAGTAATTAAAAAGGACGTCTTGGTAATCAATTCAGTGGTGCAGAATGCCAATGAGAATCTACCCTAAATTAATGACACAGACGCCGAGAGATAGGAGTCTTTCAAAGCAATACAAAGTTGCTTGTCAGTGGAATTAATTTTCTCTCTTTCTGTGCACGGTGAAAATGAAAATTACAGTAGATACAAATACTACTGTAACCCTTCGTGAATTTATTAGCAATGTTCAAACATCCAGTCATCAACTGTATGACGGCAAGGGGTGCTTAATATTAATTACCAACTATTGTGATTTCAATAGAAATAGTACAGTAATTAACTCCCTTTTGAAATGACATCTCATTTTCGATATATTAGTGGGGCAATTAATATATATATATGAATAAAAGCTTTCACAATGACAGCTATAACATTTCCTTTGTGTCTAGGCAGGATGCGCTCGTGCGGCTGTACTTGCGCATAGGAAACGCTCTGCAAAGTAAACTATGACATTATGTTTTTATTTTATTTCTGTATATAATTTTTGTAAAACTCATTATACTCGACAAATTATTCAGAGAATACGTTTTCATAAAACGTTATTTTAAAAGTTAGCTCTAAACATTTTGGGCATCATAAAGAACTTGATAAATAATCATTCCATTGTTTTGAAATATTCACTATGATAAAACGTACTGAAGTTACATTATTTACCATATCTGTAAAGCTTATTCTTTGTCTAGAAATATTAAATGCCATATTAGAATGTTTTATTTATTTCCATCTGTTATTTATTATCTCTTGTTGCTCTTTAGATAACACATATTTTCAATAACTTACGAATCAACAAGAAATAAGTTTTTATCGTCTGTTGCTTAAAAACATGGATTAAAATTAGTCTTATTTTGGCAAAAAACGCATTGTAATAGTCTTTCTAAAACCGATGTTTTTGTAACATTAACACTGTAAGACAACTACGAAAACTACATTCTTCACATATCTATGTTATATTAAAGTGCAATTAACGCTGTGTAGTTTCTCGGCTAGGATAACGACATTAGATATTGGGAGTTTATGGGTTAACAGTATTCGCTTTTAAATCATTCCTAACATAGACGAAACGCCGTTGAAGATTTTTATCAGTGACGGCCAAGGTTATAGTCATTGTTGTTATATAATATATACACACAGTGAATTTATAACGCAGCATTATCAAGAGACGAGGGACATAAAACGCATTCTTTAGTCTCCGTGCAACAGCAATTCTGCCAGATATGCTATCTGAACTGGTATACTGTGATCAATCGAGCGAACTGTGCAGCAACATAACAGTTACTTCGAAAGAAAAGGATACTTCGGTTGTCAAACGCCTTGTAATGTACACACTATCTTATTCTTATAAGCAGGTAGTAAAGATGAATGCAAATTGCTCGTTGCGTTTACTACTTTGGTCTCATCAATGACAGACCCCGGTTGTTTAGGCCTAGGAAGGATCCGAAGTACTTCTTAGTATTTACGTCAAGAGAAGCCCGTAGATTAACCACAAGCCATTGGACACGGGTGAAACGACCGAAGGAGGCACGTCGCTCTCATTGATTTAGATGTTTTAATTATGGCCGAGATTAACGGGATCTCAGATATGAGTGAATTATCTAGGCCGTAATGCTACTGCTGTAATTTTGTCATATGCACAGCGTTATGCAAACAGTGAGATAGATAGATAGACATAGAAGTGGTTTGGTATTGAATGCGTTAATATCACCAGCCTCAATTCTTTTTATCACAGTTAGAACTCCCATTCACGTAAATCACATTCGTTCCACCTTATTTCACTGCTTAATATAAGGAAATTTTAGAGCGAAGTGTTGAGGGGTTGTTGCGTTGTTTCCAAGAGAATAGGTAAAATAGCTGTTCTCAAGCGAGATTTAAATCTTCCTGAAACTTATTTAGGGAGGTAAAATATCATAAATAAACCTGTTTAGCTCCAATGACCACAATTTCCTCTTGAAGTTTAAGTAAACTAAATTCTGAAATTCAAAGGAAATGTTAGCACGCCCCCCGTGCAGGGTAGTGTATACAAGTTAAAAAGGGACTTCCACGTATATATACAACGGTTTTCCCGAATTGATAATTATGCGCAATGAATTTCTAGCTAAAATTATCATTTTAGAAGCCTTTCAAATACTACGTTGTGAGTGATCCGCTCTTAGCGCGGCAAAAATTGCAACCTATATAGGGGGAGCATTTCGCTCATGCTTCATATACCTCTTAAAATTATGCATTAAACTAAACGACTTTCCATAAAACATTCGGAAAGGTTTAACACAGAAAAACCAGGGCAAATCGCATTAAGTAGAACAAATGATTTATGATATTATTCATATCCAAAAACCTACATAGGCTGTGAACTTACATACAACCTCTTTCAATAAATCTTAGGAATTTTTTCATAACGGAAGTGCTTTATAAACCTAATATACTAGCAGACTTTAGAAAACTTTTTATTTTATTTTATAATTCGTCAACTCAAATGGTAAAGTCTAATTCATAAAGCATATTTCAACTTTCCAACACTGGCATGTAAGGTAATAGTCATAACAGTTATTGGTGATACGTTTAAATGCATTTTTTTATGTCACATAGACATAGTGGCGCTGTTTGCAGAAACAGAAAGAATGGTAAACTTTTAATTTCAGAAATGAAGCAATAAATAAGCATTAATATATCATGCACAACGACTAATATTAGCTGAATAATTAGAATATTTTTCGAATGTTTGTTCAATACTGTTACAGAAATAAACAAACAAAAGAGAGAGAAACGCGTGTATTCAAGTTTCCTACATTTATTTCTCTGTGCGTAAGAATAAACTTTTCAAACGTATTAATAAGTAGACCAGTCAAACTGCTTGTTGATAAGCGCAAAGCTACACAATGGGTGATCTATGCTGTTCTCAGCGCAGGTACTGAACCTCGATAACCCACCATACTTACCGCTGAGCCACCTGGTGATCAAGCAAATAGACGAAACTGTTGATTAACGTGAAATGCAGAGCTAATGTGATTTAATATCGACGCTAAAAGTCTTATAAAATAAATATCTACAAAATTAAAATTTTTAACATTTCCCCACCTTCATAAATGTGCGATGTGAAAAAGAAAATGCTTGGAACTTCGCATTGGAATAACTTAAAATATAATATAGTTAAAACAATTTAAAAACTTTGTATAATAATTATTGCATAACTAAATACTTGAGTATTAAATATTGTCCTGCAATGACTTTTATGTACGCACACATAACTTGAACGAATTATTATATTTAGGGGCACGTATTTCAAGCTATAATTAATATATATACATATGCATACACGTGTGCTTGCTGGCCACTTTATTAGGACTTGTTTACCCTTTCAGACTTTGACCTGACTTGACCTGCAGATGCAAATTAGGTTGATCCCATGAGGTGTCAGATGATCCCTTCAGCACTGTGGATGATTGGAAAAAACACTTGTAGTCTTTCAAACACATATTTGGAAAGACAAAGATATTGCAGTGTTCGAAACAGGCATGATAGAGGCAAAAACAGTTTCATTGGTAGGCTGCTCCAACACATCGGTAATTCGAGTTACCAGAAAAAGTTGAATAAGATGTCTGCTGCAACGGGGAACTGTGGTCACAAACGAGTAATGACAGATGAGAGAGGTATTTAGACAGGATGGTAAACTAACCGTCATCAAACAATGCATCAACTGACAAACTTTTATTGCAGGGCAATCCATTTACAAATGTACCTTGAGAAGAACGTTGCAGCAAATATACTATGGTAGGAGGAGACCGTTGCATAATTCACTAAAGTCGGTTACAAACATGCAAAAACATCTAAAGAGCAGAGACATTGGACTAATAAGGACCAGTGAAAGATGGTTCTCTCCAATGAATTACGATAACTCATTTGCTGCAGAGGTGAGAGAAGATAGATTTGAAAAAAATCTACAAGAATAACTCACTTCTTTTCTTATGCTCCAGCTTTTCAGGCTTCAGGTAGTGGAATGATGGTTTGAGGTACGTTTTCCAGAGATATTTTGGGCCCCTTCAGAAGCTAGAATGAATGATACAGCTTTCCTCAGCACTATTTCTGATGAAGTGCATCCTGTGTCCACCAAGATTTGTTGCTTTATGTCGAATAATATTCATTTTATTGATGTTCGAACACTCCAGGAATTTGTATAACAATCTCGTATATACACGTGACCACTTGAAAAATTGTATATATTAACGTCAGTTAAATATACTTGAAACTTCGAATAATGTTTCCTCGTAATAATATGAGAAACGTGGTACGGTATATGTCAAGTTGGCTCTCTTTACTATTGTTCCAATTAATGAAAAACAATTTGTGAAAAGTGAGCAAATGTTTTTCAAGTTAATTGTTTTTATCATTGTTCTCAGTCTTCTACAACAAAAATAGACAATAGGTTGGTAATCGATATTGATTCTCAATCTACTATAAATATTTACTTTCAAATTAATTGTTTTTATCGTTTTTCTCAGTCTTCTACACCAAAAATAGACAACAGGTTGGTAATCGACAGTATATTATTCTGTATTTTAGAAGTAGAAACAATAAAAATCTATTCAAGTAAACATAATCATTCAAATATTTATTATTTTAAGTTACAGATGTTTCGAGGAGACTCAGGCAACCAAACTAGTAGAATAGTTTTATCTGTAGATGTAGAATAAATAAATGAAACAGGTTAATAAATAAAACAGAGCTGGAATTACACGGAGAACTGGAGTATTCTCAACACCTTAATGTTCAACTGCATTACCAAATTATTCAAATTTTAGATTACTGACTTAATCAAGCTTTCGAAAACAATTTAAACGTATTTATGTAAAATAAAAGGCTGAAAAACATGCACTTAAAAAACAAATTTTTAATAGTATATTGTCGGAGATGTCTGGAAACGTATTAACATAAATTCGAATATTTAAAGAACAGTTGATTATACTTTTCAGTTATAGAAAGTAGTCGTTCTATTTTTTAAACTGAACATTTTCCCTAAACTGTTAGTACCTGATTATCGTTTGCCTCCAACACATGAATAATCAGCTGATTGTTGATTCAGTACAAAGTGTTTTAACATTTAATTTCAAGTTTTGGACCAAATGTAATGTTATAACTGCGTAATAACTGGAAATTTATTTGGTAGCAACAAATAAATAGATTTATCAGAACGTTTAATTGTTGGTTTACATATTATTCTGACTCTGTTTGGATTCAATGTGTATAAATACTGTTTAAAACTGAGTTAAATAGTAATTTTGGTAAGTAGGATTTAGTCGTTAATGAAAATAAGAACAGATCTGGGATTGAATTATAACTCACAATATTAAAAGTTTTAATTCTGAGCAAATAACTAGGATTGCTTGTTTTTGAAGTATCGAATTTGTGACGCGACAGTTTTTTAAGTAGTTTATTAATCGTATTTTATTTGCTGTAAACGCGCTTGATAGACTTTACCTGTTATATATTCTTCCATTGTAGTTTTACTCCAGACAAATAGTTTTTACAGCATATTTTATTTTAACACTGATTGAAATATATAACAAATTCTTAGAAACGAATCAACTTTACATTTACCCTCTCTCCAGTTCTTGCAATAAAAGATTATTTAAGTATAAAAATTATCTGTTTGTTTGTTTGTTTTTGAATTTCTTGCAAAGCAACACGAGGGCTATCTGCGCTAGCCGTTCCTAATCTAGCAGTGTAAGACGCAGGGAACGCAGCTAGTCATCACCACCCACCGCCAACTCTTGGGCTACTCTTTTACCAACGAATAGTGTGATTCACCGTCACATTATAACGCCCCCACGACTGAAAGGGCGAGCACCTTTGGTGGGACGGGGATTCGAACCTGCCACCCTCATATTGCGAGTCGAGTGCCTTAACCACCTGGCCATTCCGGGCCAAAGATTATCCGGGCCAAAGAAGTATAAAGATTATAAAAGTATAAAGATTATTTACATATAAAGATTATAAAAATATGAAGATTATAAACTTATAAGGATTATTTAAGCCCCCCAGTGTTACAGCGGCATGTCTGCGGACTTACAACGCTAGAATCCGGATTTCGATACCCATGGTGGGCAGAGCACAGTTAGCCATTGTGTAGCTTTGTGCTTAATTACAAATAAACAAAAGATTATAAAAGTATAAAGACTATTAAAACTTTGTTTTGTTTGATCTTGAATTACCGAAGGAAATAAGATAGAGATAAAGAAAAATGATCTGAAATCAAATTAACAATTTGATGAGTAGTTTTTGATGGTCATCACTCATACCTGAGATATCATTTCATGAAGGTCTGGAACCATAAAGTTCTTCACTGGTATAAAATAACTCAGACTGCGACATTTTAATGAATGCCGGAGTCAGAATCTAATTTTTTTTGAATTACATGAGTAGTTTTATTGGTGAATCTTAAACTACATGGTTACTTTATAATTTAAGGCTAGATACATTTTTCTACTCATACACGCGTGCACTAAACAAGATCACTTCGACGACGCTTTTTGAAAAAGATTTACTCTTTTTATTGTAATATACTCGTATTAGACGTATATTGTAATATACACGTATTACACGTATATTGTAATAGAATTTACAGTAGAGGTACGTTGTCCTTGATACACTTAAAACATGGTATCTTGATTGCTGTTAAAACATATTCACGACTATCTTTGTACGAATACTTTGTGTTTAATGTGAGCCAACAAAAGATAGCACATACATATCGGTTAAATAATGATATATTTAGTTGGATTCAGTTACAATATATATCAAAATAATAGCTGACGGTCGAAAATGATTAAATTTAGACTTAAAAGTAGGTAGTATTGATAAGAATCAGAAAGCATTATAGTTTTTAATTATTGACTCAGAAGAGAGCGAGCCAAGTCACGTGATCAAACTATTAAGACTTCTAATGGGTTCAAAATATAGAACAAACATTAAC
Source organism: Limulus polyphemus (assembly GCF_000517525.1). Classification (NCBI taxonomy): domain Eukaryota; kingdom Metazoa; phylum Arthropoda; class Merostomata; order Xiphosura; family Limulidae; genus Limulus; species Limulus polyphemus. The sequence continues at coordinate 103,820 of NW_013666760.1, forward strand.
TGAGTTGCTCGCGGAAATATATAAAAGTAACGTTTTAAGTGTACATACAGAGAAAACACTTGAATATATTACTATTGGAAGTGGAGCAGACATATGGAGGTTTTCTTGCATAACACTTCTTTATACCTAATCACTTTCCAAACCGTTTCATCTTCCAAAGTACACAATGAAGAGAAGATAACAACATAATTTATACAGGCTTAATAAATCTGAAATTCTGGTTATTATTGCCGACATTAAGAAGTAAAATCAATCTAACATTTCGGCACAAATAAAAGTTTGAGAATTAAGATCCATCCAATAGTTTGAAAAATAAGATCCACCTAATAGTTTGAGAAATAAGATCCACCCAATAGTTTGAGAAATAAGATCCACCCACTAGTTTCAGAATTAAGATTCATCCAACATTTTAACACACACACAAACAATATTGAACATTAATAATGGCTGGAGACGGCTTAAATGGGTAATGAAGAAAAACTTTAATACAAGTTGAACATTGTTAACACTGGGTTATTAGACTGGTTTAGTATACAGGATTACTGCACATTATGGATACATTCTTGAACATTGTTAACACCTAGTAATTAGACTGGCTCGGCATTAATAATTACTGCACATTATGAATACATTCTTGAACATTGTTAACGCCAAGTATTTAAACTGGTTCAGCATTAATAATTACTGCACATTCTGAATACATTCTTAAACATTGTTAACACCAAGTAATTAGACTGATTAAGAAACGTGGAACCATTGAAACAATTCTGTTTCAGTTCACGCTCTAATTCCACAATTCTTTGGAAATATCAAGCTGGAGCAATAAATATGCTAGTTGATAATTTCGTTGCATACACGCTACCTGTCCTAATTTTACAAATCTGAATATCAAACTACAAATGATTTTTATCGTCATGTATAACATTATTGGTTTTCAAAGTAAATGTGTTTACAAGTTGTTCATATTCCTATTATGGCTTTGCTCCATTCGCTTGAGCTCCCCAGTGGCACAGTGGTATGTCTGCGGACTTACAGCGCTAGAATCCGGGTTTCGATAACGGTGGTGGGCAGAGCACAAATAGTCCAACGTGTAGCTTTGTGCTTAACTACAAACAAACAAACTATTCGCTTGTGTAACTTTCACTGATAATTTTGCGAAATAACATGAAATCAAATTTACCTACTTTAACTTAGATATTGTAGATTTAATTATTCTGAATGATTAAAATATTGTAACTAGATTGGTACCATACACAGCGTGGTCACAAGTAAATAGACACCATCTTTTCAGAAAAAATGAATTTTTTCAGTTATATTCACATGAATTGATATATTTATAACTTAATTAATATCTAGTAGATCTTCCTTTCGCTTCGAGGAGTTCGTTGATCCTTTGGGGCATCGTGAGAATCATCTCATCAATTTTAGATTGTGGGATTTTTGCCCACTCTTGCTTCAATACTTGAGGT
>NW_013666760.1:106246-112163 GCF_000517525.1 Limulus polyphemus
ATTTATTTTTACAGACTTAATTGGACTGGGTGCGGCCTAATGACTAGCTTGCCCGGATTGTAAATTTAAGAGTTAATTGTTCGCAACCCGTTGCCGCAAAATCGCAATCCGATCTTTGGGGTAATGGGTACATTGTAAGAGTTACTCCCACTATTCAGTCAAATGAGAATAGCACAAGGGTTGTTGTGGGTGCTGTTGACCCGCTGTTTTACCTCAGTCCATCAGTTCAAAATTAGGTGCAGATATATGTAAGACAGACCTTGAGTAGCTTTGTGCAAGAATCTAAACAAAGAAACGTGTTTAAATAAATAATAGTTCAAATGATAAGGATATATTGTTTTAAATAAACGTCAATTCATTTTTTTATATGGATGGACTTCCTCCAACAACTAGTGTTTTTGCTACTTCTTTGTTTCCCAATGTTAGAAGTAAAGTTACTTAGATGTTTCCGATAGAATCTGGAGTTCGATCCCTGTGGCGGGTACATCGCAGATTAGCTATGAAATATTGAACCGAATGACAAAATACACGTATTTGTTTAAGTTTATAACACACTAAACCCCAACAGCTCGTCGTGTGTATTTTTGTAACGCAAATAACAGTTTTTATTTTATTGTTAAGTATGTCTGTCCATAACGAAGGTAAATTAATTTTTTACACACTCACACAAAATTTGCATACAAAAAAAAAAACGTGTCGTAACTATTATATTATCAACTTCTATTAAGGAGACAACAATAACAAAAACAATCAAAATTCATCTGTATCTTTCTCCTAAGACCTAAAAAATAAAACCGTGCAATTTTATTCTACCCCTAGGGTTCTTCCTTCACTTGTATCCAGCCCCTGATTGAAAAACAAAACTATAAAATGCAGACTGAGTTTGATTTCCTTTCGCAAGTAAGAAGACTAAAAATGTGGATAACTTAAAACAAACCAGACTTTAATGCACATATTGATATCCAAATGTGAGTAAACGACACTACAATCTATTAGAGTCTCGCAAAGTGTAAAATTGTGACTAAAACAGGCAAGAGGCAGTTTGCGTAAAAACGAGTTATTATTGTGTTCACCGTAGGCGATTCCCATGTTCTTGAAAAAGTTAGTTTTCGAGCACTTTCTTTTCAGCTGTGTAGAAGAAGCAATCGACTTCACAGCAGAACTTCGTGTTTGAAAGAAACAAACAAAAAGTTAGATACCGTAGAACGTTTAATAAGCTAGATTATTTCCTTTCTAACGTAGATAATTTTTATGGTTAAAGTTAAGCATAAAAGTTTTATCAAGATGATTTATGAAACTAATTAATATCAGTTTAACCCAAATATAATTTTTACTCAAATTTTAAATGAAAAGTATTCTTTAAGTTTTGTCTAATGTAAAATTCGTGATAATAAATAATTCACAAGTATATTTTAATATGTATACGTATACCATATCTGTTTTGAATATGCATTTCACTATTAACCTAATGTTACACAGTGGTGTATATTATCTTTGGGATGCTTATTACATGCATACTAGGGAGTGTATATGGATAATTAAGGTCGTTTAAAGATTGAGCACGTACTTAACAGCTTATTGGTCAGGGAGGAGAATAGGTATTACACCACATTGCTCAAATTATGGAGTTCATTAGATTTTTTTCTTACCTTGTGACATTTACATTGACCTAGTGATTGCTGGTTTCTTTATAATTTTTATACAAGTACGCGGGCTATAAGAGATTTGAAAAGCCAGCTTTAAGGAATGTTATATAAATTGTTCCCAGTAGTCCACCTTTAATAACTTGTTTAATATAATTTATTCTTTTCATCCTCTTTCAGCGGTTATTAATATTTTTTCATTAGGAGATATTTGACCTGCTTCTAAATTCCTAATTACATTGAACACGTAAGTCCTGTAAAAAAATGATAAAAGAGAGAGAAGAAAAGAGGTTAAATATTTGAAAGATGATGTATGTATTCTTATAACTGTATGATTCCATTTCTGGGAATACTTTATTACTAATCTATATACCATTCCTTCCCACGTTTTAGTTAATATTCTTTGACTGGATTCTAGTTATTTGATTAATAATATAATGAAAATTTGTTCCAAAAACAAAATCAAATCTTAAGTTTCTGAATTTGTGTTCTTTAACATTTGTTGACCTCTCGTGATTTACAACCTTTTGTCGAACCAGGCTTTCTTGGCATTCACAAATACCCAAGAGTAAGGAAGTGTTTATATTTTAGGCCTAACCTATATTTAGTTATAAAGAAGACTGTACATGCTTTTGGGCTGCGGTGAAAATTACACTTCTGTCTTTTAGAGGAACACCAGTGCCCCAATTTTTATACATTTTCATCTAAGCAATTTTCAAGGTGTAATGGGTTTGATATCTAGTATTTCTATATACGAAGAAACCATCTCAATTCAATTAGCCTCCTGGGAAATTTAATTAACCAAATGTTAATACATGGACGCCCATCCGATCTCTTCATGCTTTTTCTTCAATGTAACAAATATTAATTTTTTTTTATAAAACCCAATCATGAGTTCGTTCCTCGGTGTTCTTAACAGCATTTTGTTTTTAGTTTTTAGAGCGATAGCAGTGTATTAAATTGTTCGGAGCTGGCGATACCACAAATATTCCCTTAATTTAAATTTGATTGATTGATTATTTGGAAATAAGCACAAAGCTACACAACGGGCTATCTGTGCTCTACCCTCCGCGGGTATCGAAACCCGGTTTATAGCGTTGTAGGTCCACAGACATACCGCTGTGCCACTGGGAGTGGGCCTTTATTTAAATTGTGGGTCCGTTATAAAAGTGACCGTCAATACATATTCCTTAGCATGGATGTTGACTGGCTACTTTTTCTGTGGTCTGTACTTCAAAATTAACGATGGCGGTAAACATTCTTAGTAGCTTTGCAAAAAATTTCCAATTCTATACGTGTTGTAACAGTTGTGCTTGAAAACATGTCCAAGCATGTCCAATTTCAAGATCAATTAAACTAATTTTGTCAACGTAATGCTCTCTTTAGGATATTTTAAGCCTCTTCTTAGGCACTACTTTAGAATGTTATTTTAGTATATTATCTCCCAAACTTAGAGATTTTATCCAATTAATATAAATTGTAATATATCACAAAAACAAAAAAAGAAAAAAAGAATTAGTTTAATTTGAATGCAATTCCTCTAGCGGAATTTAACAATCTTATAATATATTAGTGTAGCGTCCTTTTTTGAATAATTTAGAACTGCTCATAGACAATGTTTTGGAATGTTATTTTGACACGTTGTTTATTATGTTCTGAGGGTTTATTCAATTCATATAAAGTTGTACTCATGACTAAGTATTTTAATTTGAACGGATCTCATCTAGTGGAGCTTTCGAGTTTTACAAAACATTTATGTAGAAACTTGTACCAGAAGAACATCTACAATAACAGTTAATAATAATTAGCCTTAATTATGAATAACAGGTAAACCACAAAAAGCCTCTTCAACTTGTCTGCCTTAGCCCATCAGTTACATGGGCATCCTCGCAATTAGCGATATTTTGGGCCCTTAGTGCTAGTGTTAGAGGCTTTTCTAGTTATTAACTACAAGCTCCCCGGTGGCTCGGCGGTATTATAACGCTAAAATCCAGCTTCGATTGATTCGTTGACCAGAGCATAGATAGCCCATTATACAGTTTTGCACTTAACAACAAACGATTAGTTGGAAAAGAAACTCGGGACCTTTTTTTTTATATGTACTTTGTTGGAAATATTGTTTTTACTTGGTTTTTCAAAGCAAGTACAGTATTTTAAAGTTATATCTACTGAGTTAACAATGAGTTTTGTAATTTGTCGACAGGCTCAATCATCTTTTTTTTTTTTAAATAGATTATTTTGTTTCAAATCAATACGATTTTCCAAAACTCATTAATGATCTGAACATGTATCTGAAAAAAAGTAAAATATTAATTTATGCATATAAATATACAGCTGTGCAAAAAAAACTTAAAATAAGTTTATAGCTATGTAAAAAAAGGCTTAAAATAAATATATAGCTATGCAAAAAAGGCTTAAAATAAGTGCATAGCTATGTAAAAAAAGGCTTGAAATAAGTAAATAACTAAGCAAAAAAAGAGCTTAGAATAAGTAGATAACTATGCAAAAAAAACTTAAATAAGTAGATAATTATGCAAAAAGGCTTAATATAAGTAGATAACTATGCCAAAAAAAAGGCTTAAAATAAGTAGATAGCTAAAGGCTTAAAATTTTCAACAATTTCTTGGATAAAAAGTTCTTATATTAAGGGTATCGTTTGAATTTGTATACTTTGTAAGATTTTTAATATTTCTAGTATTTCTGTCAAATCTAAGTTCAGTGTCTTTAGTTGAAGAATCTGCGTCACATTTACAGCGTCCTTTTTATTTTTTTCCTTTTTATTTTAATTTGTATAAACATTTCAATTTATATGCAACGAAATAGCCGTAAACTGAAGTGATTGTTTTCTTTAGTTTTAAATTGCGCAAGTATTGAATATGTAGATACCCCAGCGTGTACGTGCAGGAACATTCAATTGTATCGGCGGCGTCTGTATAGTGCGTCATCGCGCGCCTAAACTCGTGCTTATTCCAGCCTATCTCCGAGCCCCAGTATGGTCGCCGTATAAAGATTGTTATGCAGTTGCTTTGGTTAATATTGATTTATGAAACAGAGCCTTTGTGTTGCTTTGAATACGGTATGAATATTAACAAATATCGATTTTTCACATATTTGTATCTGTTGTTTGAGTGCACGTTATAGTAACTCAAAGTTAACCAGGGTTTGAGACTAATACTCTTAACATGGGTTGCTGTAGCAATTAAACAGCAAGATAAATTTTGTCTTTTGGTTTTTCAGTGACGTCATTTCATAGGAAACAAAACAGAATACAGTTGAAGTCAATATTAATGTGATTAAAGAAGAAATAATGGTTAGAGGAGAATGATATTGTAAACTGTAACAGATGATGTACATTTGTAGGTATAAAGTTGTTTTGTTTCGCATATAAACACACTTTCATAACAGCAAATAAACTATTGGACATTTATGCATATTTAAATGTATATTAGTTCTCAATGTTCTTATATATGCAACATATTTTAAACCAATCAATTTCATTGCTTTAATTTCTTCCTTTGCATACTTTTTTAGATAACTGCTTCGTTTCTTTCCAGTTTCAGTTAAACTGTAAAACATGTAACAAGTAACAAAACTAAGGGCGTTATGTTAATATCCTTTCTTTGCTCTGTTTACTATGTAGTTTAAGGTTAGCTTGAAACTACACTGCTCTGTTCTATGTCTCTTGTTATGCTCTATTTCATATGTAGCCAAAACTTCACTGCTCTGTTCTATGTCTCTCGTTATGTTCTATTTCATATGTAGCCAAAACTACACTGCTTTGTTCTATGTCTCTCGTTATGCTCTATTTCATATGTAGCCAAAAGTACACTGCTCTGTTTTATGTCTCTTGTTATGCTCTATTTCATATGTAGCCAAAACTTCACTGCTCTGTTCTATGTCTCTCGTTATGTTCTATTTCATATGTAGCCAAAACTACACTGCTCTGTTCTATATCTCTTGTTATGCTCTATTTCATATGTAGCCAAAAACTACACTGCTCTGTTTTATGTCTCTCGTTATGTTCTATTTCATATGTAGCCAAAACTACACTGCTCTGTTCTATGTCTCTTGTTATGCTCTATTTCATATGTAGCCAAAAACTACACTGCTCTGTTTTATGTCTCTTGTTATGCTCTATTTTATATGTAGCCAAAACTACACTGTTTTGTTCTATGTCTCTCGTTATGCTCTATTTTATATGTAGCCAAAACTACACTGCTCTGTTCTATGTCTCTCGTTATGCTCTATTTCATATGTAGCCAAAAGTACACTGA
>NW_013666760.1:112228-118019 GCF_000517525.1 Limulus polyphemus
CTATGTCTCTCGTTATGCTCTATTTCATATGTAGCCAAAAGTACACTGATCTGTTTTATGTCTCTTGTTATGCTCTATTTTATATGTAGCCAAAACTACACTGTTCTGTTCTAGGTCTCTCGTTATGCTCTATTTCATATGTAACCAAAACTACACTGTCTGTTCTATGTCTCTCGCTATGCTCTAGTTCATATGTAGCCAAAACTACACTGCTTTGTTCTATGTCTCTCGTTATGCTCTATTTCATATGTAGCCAAAAGTACACTGCTCTGTTTTATGTCTCTTGTTATGCTCTATTTCATATGTAGCCAAAACTACACTGTTTTGTTCTATGTCTCTCGTTATGTTCTATTTCATATGTAGCCAAAACTTCACTGCTCTGTTCTATGTCTCTCGTTATGTTCTATTTCATATGTAGCCAAAACTACACTGCTCTGTACTATGTCTCTCGTTATGCTCTATTTTATATGTAGCCAAAACTACACTGCTTTGTTCTATGTCTCTCGTTATGCTCTATTTCATATGTAGCCAAAAGTACACTGCTCTGTTTTATGTCTCTTGTTATGCTCTATTTCATATGTAGCCAAAAGAACACTGCTCTGTTTTATGTCTCTTGTTATGCTCTATTTCATATGTAGCCAAAACTACACTGTTTTGTTCTATGTCTCTCGTTATGCTCTATTTTATATGTAGCCAAAACTACACTGCTCTGTTCTATGTCTCTCTTTATAATTTGTATATTGTGTATCCGGGAAGGTGTATATTTTCGTCATGCTCCTTTCACTTTGTAACAATTTTCTTCGGATCACGTTTTATTCTAAGGCTAAGGCTAACGTGCCGGGACTGTGAATCATGTGATTCACGGCTCCTTGATCCCTTCCTGCGCACTTTGGGGTCGTGGGTGCGCTTTAAGACTGACAGTGAAATACTGGTTCTCAAGCAGACAAACGTAGCTCAAGAGTTGGCGAAGGGTGCTCTTCATGAACATTATCAGTTCAAAATGAGGGCTATGCATAGATAGCCCTTGTGTGGCTTTGAAAGAATATTTGAAAAATAAAAAAAAGTGCATGAAAAAGTTATGACTATTCTAACATTGTTACAACCAATACTACTATGTGCTCTATAATCTTTTACTGTGTAATAAATACAGTAGAATTTACATCAAGTTTAATCTATTTATGTGTATCCAACAATATTCTATGCCCTTTCCTGCATAATAATGTTTTACACCAACAATAAATCATTTCAAATATGCACTACCGGCACTTGTGTTTAAACTTTTTAAATTATAATAAGTAATTAAAAAAATAGAACATTACATTGTTATTTACTTATTACAATTTTATTGTATAATCATTAATACTGTTATTATATGTTGTTGTTTTTTTACTGTACAACGAATATTACTATCTTGGCTTTATATTTTGTCTTTCACTCGACTCTGTACTTAACGTTCTTAAAAAATATGTCTTGTTGAAGTGTAACTACAATAAAAAATTATAAATGTTTTCAATTATTGTTCTGAAACTTAGATAGTTTGGAGATTTTCATGACATCATTCCAGATGATTAACTCAAGCAAGAATTTGTAGAAATTTTAAAATGTTGACTTGAAAAGCATAAAGAAGCTGTGTTACAAGGGCACAAAGGATCGAGAAATATTTCGAAACTTAGAAAAATGGACTCGAGTAATTGTATAGAAGTAATTGTTGTTACTTTTCATTAAAGTTTTGTAGAATAATTGGTCACCGAAAAATAAATATAAGAATATCTCGCCTATTTTAAATATTCTACTGGAAAACCTTCGCGTTTTATATTTTGGGCATTTTTTTTTTCAAAAATTATTTGTTTAATTTTATTGGTTATGACTTTTGAAATATTGTTATTTGTCGTGATTTTTCACCACTTATGAATATTAATTTACGTTTTAGCCTCAGTATATAGATTTACGACTAACCCAAGTCTCCTAAGCTGATCGAACCTAATGAGACATTACTGGAATTATGGCCGAGAATGTCTTTAACAACGAGGGTGTTCAGCAGATGATTCAAAGTATTTTTAATCATTTTAAGTTTTAGTTGAATTTCTTTATAATATTTTGTACTTCTTTCCAGTTTGTTTTATATAAATGGTTTCATTAGCTGTTGTTCTGGCCTATTTAATTATGAACTTAATTTTATTATGTCAAAAATGACATCCTAAGTTACCTTGAATTTTGTGCCCATTTCTTTTGCATCGTTGAATCACATAATAACCTGCAAATTACGAGAAATTAATGGTGAAATCAAAGCATTTGTTTTCAAGTTCAGATATGGGACATTTTAATAAGGAAGTTGACTTTGACACACTCAGAAACTAAACACTTTCCGGACATGTAAATAAAATCAACTTTCGGGGAAAGTTTGTGTAGCGACTATACAGACTTTGCTCGCTAAACGTAGATGTATATGTTTCAGAATTCTGGCGCTTGACGTCGAGAGTTGATCTCGTTTACGAAACTAATGTTTATAAAAGTGTTTAAATTGCTTCATATGAGAACCAGTCAGGGCTGATGACTCTTCTTCCCCGTCGCGAAAATCATGTTTCCAGGCTTTGAGTTGATAAGTGTTAAGAGAAAATGGAAGAGACTGACAGAAAATGCTTGAATTTGAAGTGCATTGTAATCGTGTACTTCAGTTGTATGTGTTAGGCTTTTGTTCTCACGCAACATCGGAGTCGCAATTCTAGCAGCATTAGCTGATAAGTTTCAAGTGAACAACATAAAAACCACATTCTGCACTTGCAGTTGTGCTTTCCGTAACACGCACATTGATATACATAAAATGTTACTTTATATGTTAGTGTGCATACGCACTACGCCTATAGAGAAGGGGAGAGAGAGAGACAGATAAGATGACTTCTTAGTTGTCGAGTGTCTAATCCATTCACCAGGTGGATTAACTTACCTTTTCTTTATATCTTTAAATATTTATTGAACTCTCTGTGAAGTGAGTGAAGAAAGACTTCGTTGTTACATATAGATTTACTCAAAATATATAATTATAAATTAAAAAAATAAAGTCTAGATAGTCTTAAGTTACCTAGGATTAGATTGAAAAAGCGATTTAAGGGAACTGTCGTTTTTCACTTCGGGCTTCTGGCACCGTATTTCAGTCTTCGGACGAGAAGAAAACAAAATGAACAGATTAACAGTAACTAAAATCAATCCATTTCTTCCCCTTTCTCAATGAAGAATAAGAGTTTCGTTTATTTGTCGTTGTAGCAAAGCCACATTGGGCTATCTGCTGTGTCCACCGCGGGTATTGAAGCCCGGATTCTAGCGTTGTACGTCCGCAGACATACCGCTGTGCCACTGGGGAGCTGTCGTTCTAGCAAAGCCACATTGGGCTATCTGTGCTCTGCCCACCGCGGGCATCGAAACCCGGATTCTATCGTTGTAAGTCTGCAGACATACCACTGTGCCACTAGGGGCTCTCGTTCTAGCAAAGCCACATTGGGCTATCTGCTGTGTCCACCGCGGGAAATTGAGCTCCGAATTGTAGCGTTCTAATTCCTTAAATTTACCCCTGATCCCTCGGGGGGACCCGAATAAAGGTAGTGAAGTACTTAGCAGTGGAAATTATGATTGGTGTTAAGTGAGTTGTTTATATTATGATTGATGTAAAGTGAGTTGTTTGAATTATGATTGGTGTAAAGTGAGTTGTTTAAACTGACATTCTTTATACATAGAGCATAACTGACAATTTAGAGTCACAGTTACTGATACGGTAAACATGGTTTGATTCAGTGCACTCGCTGTTCGGTTGGAGATATTATTTTATACACACGGATGAAGGATAGGTCGAATCGTAGACCTAAAATACGACTGTTAACAGCAGGAACAGTAAACTTGTAAAAAAAAACAGGGTCCGAACGTAGGAATCTTGTCCTTTAATATATAAAAATTCTTTCAGGGAACTTGAAGTTTAAACAAAGTCCGAATAAAGGAGGAAAAACAGACTGTAGGATTGTCTTTATCTTTTTTCTCTCCAAATTAAAGGCATTACATACAGTAAAAACAGCACTAGTTGTAGAAAACCTTAGCACACTAAAAGTGTAGAGATGGTAAGATTTAATCACACTGTTCAACACAGAAATGAGAAAACTGTTCCACTGTAGAAAAGTCCTATTGTTTTTCCATTTCGTGACAGAAAGCTTTGTAAATACTGGATGTTTTAAAAGCTTGTGTACTAGAATATTGATCACATGCATTTTGAAAACAAACTGAATGGAACGTTCAAAATTCAACCAGAGAAACCATGAATGGAACGTTTAAAATTCATCCAGAGAAAGCAGACTTGAGGTAATAATATAAAGTACTATAGTAATAGTAATATAATATATATAGTAGTATAATAATAGAGTAATATAGAGTGATTTGTCCAAGTTACAGTCTTCACATCAAGAAACAGTAATATATTCAAACATATGTAAAATTCTCGTACTTTTTTCTTTCTCTAAACTAAGTAAGAAGCTAATCAACAAACTCCATTACACTAATGGTTTTAAATAACTATTACACCGTGCAAGCCAAGCTTTTTCCTGAAAACGTGCAATCTATTGGCGAAGTTGGGTGTTATTTTCAAGTCAATGGCTGGTCCATTAATTTGATCTTCTGTCTTAATATTAAACAAGAAACTAATTTCAATAACTTAACAAATTATTCAGTCAACCCATTAATATTTTGTTGTTTTTTAAAGTCATACGAGATTCATTAAGAGGCATGAGAACATGAAGAGATCATAGAATCATCCCTGCGTCATATTACTCACTTACTGGGTTGAATTCCTTTGGAAAGTGACTTCTTAATTCTAAAGACATCCGTGATGAACAAATACCACTTATCAAGGTATCTCCATAAACCAGAGCTTGATTTAAACCAGTTGTCGTTTCCAAATCGTGAATGTAATATCATTCCTTCAGTAGCCGTATTAATGTTGAATAACAGTAGAGTTGCATTCCTTTAGTAGCCGTATTGATGTTCAATAACGGTAGAGTTGCACCCCTTCAGTAGCCGTATTAATGTTGAATAACGTTAGAGTTGCATCCCTTTAGTAGCCGTATTGATGTTCAATAACGGTAGAGTTGCACCCCTTCAGTAGCCGTATTAATGTTGAATAACAGTAGAGTTGCATCCCTTTAGTAGCCGTATTGATGTTCAATAACGGTAGAGTTGCACCCCTTCAGTAGCCGTATTAATGTTGAATAACGGTAGAGTTCCATCCCTTCAGTAGCCGTATTAATGTTGAATAACGGTAGAGTGATATCCTTTTATTTATTTGAGGAATTATTCTTATCATCTGAAGCTAAAACTTGTATGATGATTTTAGACGACTTATGAATGTGTGTATAAGAAATAATAAATACAAATGCGATTGATAATGGTTTTTCTATTGTGTTGCTTAACAGAACGTCACGGTTCTATGTAAGGTGAAAAACAGCATTAACTTTTTAATCCATACGCTAAACAGCCAGGCCACTGACCCAAAGGGTCAACCATCTCTAATCTCGATCTTTTGACAGCCAGGCCACTGACCCAAAGGGTCAACCATCTCTAATCTCAATCTTTTGACAGCCAGGCCACTGACCCAAAGGGTCAACCATCTCTCACCTCGATCTTTTGACAGCCAGGCCACTGACCCAAAGGGTCAACCATCTCCCATCTTGATCTTTTGACAGCCAGGCCACTGACCCAAAGAGTCAACCATCTCTCATCTCGTATTCTTTAGACAGCCAGGCCACTGACCCAAAGA
>NW_013666760.1:118155-122588 GCF_000517525.1 Limulus polyphemus
CGATCTTTTGACAGCCAGGCCACTGACCCAAAGAGTCAACCATCTCTCATCTCGATCTTTTGACAGCCAGGCCACTGACCCAAAGGCTCAACCATCTCTAATCTCAATCTTTTGACAGCCAGGCCACTGATCCAATGGGTCAAACATCTCTAATCTCAATCTTTTGACAGCCAGGCCACTGACCCAAAGGGTCAACCATCTCTCACCTCGATCTTTTGACAGCCAGGCCATTGACACAAAGGGTCAACCATCTCCCATCTTGATCTTTTGACAGTCAGGCCACTGACCCAAAGGGTCAACCATCTCTCATTTCGATCTTTTGTCGAAAGGGTGGACGTAAGAAACAGCTTTCGATTTTCCTTAGTGTAATTACTGTGGAGGACATAAAACAAAAAGTGTAATTTTAGTGAAAATGTTGTGGGACACCTAAAATGACAGATTATTTGTTTCTATAGTATGTTTGCTGTGGAGGAGCTAAAACGATAGTTTTTGACATTTTTTGGTGTAATTAGTATAGAGGACATAAAACGATAATTTTATATATTTTTGGTGTAATTACTATGAAGGTAATAAAACGAAAGTTTGACATTTCTTGGTGTAATTACTGTGGAGAAAATAAAACAACAGTTTTTGATTTTTTGAGTAATTATAATGGAGGGCGTAAAGCGACAATTTTTGAAATTCTTTGGTGTAATTAATGTGGAGGGCTTAAACGACCAAAAACCTTTAGTTATCTATTATAACTCAGTACAAGTGCATCTGATAACGCGACAAAACGAAAGAAACCCGTGAACCACTTTATATAATTTTTTTCTCTCTCAAAGAAGGTCAGAAACGTACGTTCACATGCCCCCATCTTTCTTTATAATAGGGATATTATCCACATTTTAGCATCTCAGTCCATTTGCTTCGAAGTTCGAAACTCAACGCAATAAAATGTTTTACAAAAGAACGATGGGAGAAATATTGGGGTTGGTTGGGATAAAATGTTAGTTCTCTTTTCTTGTTGTTGTTTTTATTTCGTTCTCTCTATTCTTGCATGCCAACAACTCATATGTAAAGTTTTCCTATAAGCACTGATGAAATAGTGTGCTTCAATAAGTAAAAGAAAGTTTTTTATTTTCATCAGCCTATTAAAAAACTTTATACTGGCGCCGAACAGTAGCCACCCTACTCCTCTCTTCGGTGTTTCTTTAACTTTCTTTGGTGGTCGGAGGAGCAGATAACGAGATTAGCGAAACCACGGTCAGTGATACGAAAAACCCTCTGAACTACATACACACAAACATATACAAAGATACACCTGTGTGTTCCTTATACACCAACAAATTTTCGATTATTTATGTTTCTTTGAAGAAACCCTTTATATATAAAACAACAAGAACAAAACAACCTTCGGACATCTCCCGACATTTAACAGTGGCCCGAGGGCCTATAGAAGTGTTTCTGCCACTGATCTACCCCCTTTCCGCTCCCCTTCTCCTCCATTCCCTGTCATCATGATGTCTGCGGCGCCGTCTTTCAATCCAAACAAAAGGAAGGACCTGTATCATGACGAACATTACGTACATACTCATGCACCCGTGAGGATTAAGCATTCCTTGTAACTTACCAGCTGAGGCCTGGTGGAATCATTGTTGTAAACTGTATGTTCGTGATTCTGATAAGTCCAGGATGAAAGTGTCTTTTTTTCAAGAAAGCCTATTTTGAATAGTTCATAACACGATATGAATGCAGATTTGTAGCGAAATGCCATCAGAACTGTAAACTGTGACACACGTCTATGTATTGAATGGAAAAGTGACACAAAATATGCAGTTTGTACTGCATACTTCGATCCTTAATTTTCACATATATATATATATATATATGTGTGTGTGTGAAGATTTTCCTGTTTCGACAGATATATCTATTGTTTTTCTACTTGTATTTTTTTTCTATATTTTGGAATAGTTTGCGGCTAATTTAATCCAACACAATTAATCACAAAAATTTTATAAATATTATTAATTTGTGGTATATTAATTTGTTCAAAAAATGTTTCTTCAACCTGCATACTTTCCAACTTGTTATTTGGCGTTTTATTAAACTTCGAATCTATTCCTACTTAACCAGACAGCTATGAAGGCATTCTTTTTTTAGGCCTAATGACGAGAGGTTGTGTTATAAGTGTTTTTAAATCTTTTACGTATTACAATACAATAAACATAAACAACAATTCACCCTACTACAAAACAATAATACAGCGAAGAATAAGTTTGTTGTACACTCTAAAACTATTTTCAAAATCAGATATACTTTTGTTTTATTTTGTGTGTAATGACTGATGTTGCATGTTGTAATAAGCTTCATCAGAACCTGATGAGGGCCGGGCGTGGCCTACTGGTTAGCGTGCTCCGTGGGACCCTTCTGTGTGCGCTATAAGATCAAGGGTCAAATCCCATTATTTGGTCAAAAAAATTCAGTCCCAGAGCTGGTGGTGGGTGCTGTTGGCTAGCTATCTCCTCTTTAGTCTGTAACTTCAAAATTAGGGACGGCTACCGCAGATAGTCCTGCAGTAGCTTTGCGCGAAATTAAAAAACAAACAAAACCTCTCATGCTGTTGATATTATGTACTTTTGTGGTAAATGTGTTCTTAAGTACCCTTTCTGTTAGTATAGTACATAGTTAAAAACAAATAATCAACACAGAAACTAGTTTCCCTTTCCGACTTTCTTTTGTTAAAATTATTGAAAATTGGAGGTCGACTTCGTATCAGCATGATGCTGCCACTTGCATCATGCTCGCTAGAGGGTGGTCACATCATTGGAAATTGGAATGTTTTTGTCATTGTTTCAATGTATAGTTATCTATGGGGCGTATATCCATCGGCTTTTAAAACAAATTTATGCACAAAATTACTTATGGGTCCATGACTTTATTGGTTACGGGGATCCTGATGGCGTAATGACTCACACAAGATTCAAACCAAGATACCATAAGCATTGTAGTTAATCCTACTAATTACTGGTGGATTTCATGATGGAATTTGTTTAGAAATTTAATGTTTCACTAAATTGTATTAGTCAATCTTTTACACTCAGTGTAATATTATTCAATATGATCTAATATGTGGACCCAACCGGAAGCAAATTGCAAAAAACAAGTCAGTAATTTAAGAATTAAATTGTAACCAGGCTAAATTATCAAAATTTTCGTGTTAATGAGAAAAGTCTTGGTTTAAGGACTCGGAAAAAATCTCGATTTATGTAAATCAAAAATTGAAATTCACCAGCTTAAAAATGAAAACAGTTAGTTCATTTTTTAGTTTACGAAGTTAGGATAAAAACTTCAACCTTTACAGAAAAAATCTGTTGAACTGAAAATTGCACAGAGAAACATTAATTTAATGGAATCAATCAAGAAAAAAACAAGCATAAAATTAATCAATAATATCACGTTGCTTGAACAGAATGCAGGTAATATTGCACTAAGGGTGTGAGAAAAGACTTGGTGGGGTTGGGTTTAAATAAATAAAAAAGGAAACGTAAAAAACAACAACAACCCGAGGGCTAGTACTTCCCAAACTTTGTTAACACCGAATCATGTATACTGTCTAGTGTTCGTTCTTTGGTCAGCTGAACTTTATCTAAAATCTCCTGTAACTGAGCTACCAGCAAATGGATTCATTTGCCACGAACAATTGAACTGAACAAAGGATCCAAAGTCTACAACAGCACTGAACAGTTCGATTTGAAGACCTTAAACACTTCTTGTATATAATGTAGACGTAGCATAAAACCATACGAAAATGCTACATAATACTAAGAAATTGTAGACGCTAATTTTGTAATGCCACATAGAATGTCGGATCAGTTATTAAAGATGGATTTTGGTCACTCACTGAAATCCAACAAACCCGGGAAAATACAAAAGAACCTAAAACTGGCGGGAACTAGACAAGAGCGTCATTGCTGAAATTCTGGTTTGAAAAGCACTTTCCGAAAAACGAATAAAGTCTAGACATAAACACGAATTAGGATAAATTAAGATGCAAATTACAAAAATAGTTTTGGTTTAAATTTCGCACAAAGCTACACGAGGGCTATCTGCGCTAGCTGTCCCTATTTTTGCAGAGATAGATCAGACTGAAATCAGCCAATCAACATCGCCAACTCTTAGGCTACTCTTATACCAACGAATATTGGGATTGACAGTAACATTATAACGCCCCCTACGCTATAGTTGACGGTATTCGAACTCGTGACCCTCAGACTGCGAGGCGAGTGCGAGAAGATTTGATATCAGAAGTAATAGCTAACCGTTCATGAAGTGGGTCAATAATTACAGAACTCATATTTACAATATATTGTTACGTCTCCGTTTGTTAATTGATTTTTCCGTAACTTCGTTCCAACGAAACTTTGACGACACAAGTCTTACTTAATAAAACT
>NW_013666760.1:123588-129435 GCF_000517525.1 Limulus polyphemus
ACCTACACATACATTACCTCGTCACGTTGTACCCCTCTTATATATACCAGCCTACCCTATCTAGTAAATACTAGAGCATTCGCCAAAGTACAGGATAGTTCTAGAACGTGGCGTCACAGTAGTCATGTGACTCGATGACGCAACAATATGTTTGTTTGTTTTACCGAATTTGGCCCAAGGGGCTATCTGCGATAGCTGTCCATGAGTTTGAAGTTATAGACTAGACGGGTGTATTTTTTTTCTTATAGCAAAGCCACAACGGGCTATCTGCTGTGTCCACGAGGGGAACCGAACCTCTGATTTTTGTAAATCCGTAGACTTACCGCAGTGGGGGACCGATTAGATGGAAGACAATTAATTAACATTACCGCCAATTCTTTGACCATGGCTCTTATAGCACATCAACTCTCCCAAAGTGTGGGTAACGATTAGGTTATTGTTTGGCGGCAACAAAGTGCGAACCACGGAACTTCAGACTCAAAGTTCAGCACGCTAACCATTGAGCCGCTCTTAGACCTTTACATAACTGAAGAGTAACAATTATATACATATACACACACAAAACGGTTAAACAATTTAAAAAAACCTAATTATAAACTGGGATTTATTATTTATATTTTTGCTATACACTTCGTTATTGGTTTAAATATTATTGTATATTATAGTTTTCATAATTTAAGCTTGCTTGTTTGTAATTAAGCACAAAGCTACACATCGGGCTATGTGTGCTCTGCCCACAACTGGTATCGAAACCCGAATTCTAGCGCAGACATACCGCTGTGCCACTGAGGGGCTAATTTAAGCTAACAGAGAAGCTAAAATTGGTAAATAAGCATACAATAAGAAGTGGAAGCTGCTTACGCCGTACACCATTCGGAGTGCTCTAGAGATTTGCGCGTTGGGTTGCAGAACGAAAGGTCCAAGGTTCGCGCCGCAGAACCGCTGATTATGCTCTGCACTTTTGGATGGGATATAAAATGAAGAATTAATCAAGTGATTCGGTTCAAACCTGGACAATACCATTATGGCAGCATAATATTCCGACTACCTGCCTTCCCTCGGGTCAGTATTTCAAACTCATTGACGGCTGTACACACACACACATACACACATATATCCGAAAGTTAAGGGTCTTTGAACAGGGCATTTAACCTACAGCGCATAAAAACTCATTCAGGCTGAAAATACCTCTAATATCTTATCAAAATAAAATACAAATATAGTTATCGCGTTCATATTTCTTCTAGTCCCAGAGTTGGTCGGCGGTACGTTCACAAACTTACGCCAATGTTATTCGGGGCTCGATTCTCGGTGGTGAGAACAGCACAGATGTATTGTTTGCGCTAAGACGGACAAAAATATTTTTACAACTGTGTATGATGTTCAACATATGTGCTCTAGTCAAACAAACAAGATAATTAGTGAGTCACGAAGAATTTTTAGTAAGTTTCCCGACAGAGCCGAAGGCCGCCTAGAGTGGTCACCTGTTTTAACCACTCGCATGTGTATGTTCTCTGTCAGTCAGTCAGTAGACAATAAAAATGACGTCACACAAAGGATGCTTAACGTTGCAGTTTGTACTGTCATGACGTCAGTAAAACGCGCACCTGCCATGAAGCACGAGAAGAATTATGCACTCTGTAGGCTACAACACAGCATGACATATGAACTTCAAAAGCAAGAAATAGAAATATCTGTTACTCTTAATTTTGGTTTTAATTACCCTCGAAACAGGACACTTTCGGGGGCGCTGCGCGGGTATATCTAGTGTATTTTTGTACGTAAGAGCTGTGCACATTCTTCCTTGATCTTCGTGAAATGTGAATTGACTTCTCTTTTGTATAACAAGAACTGATAAAATACCGACTATAAGTAGATAAGTAATAAATACGCATTATAAACTAGTGTTTTAGGAAATGTTAATATGGTTATGCATTTTAATAAGGTATTCGTTGACGATATTTAAAAATGATTGTGTTCATTAGATGGTTTTTTTTAAGTATTAAGTCTAAGGAATATTATTTTCAGATAAATTGATTTTGAGAGTTATTTAGGAAGAAAATAATTTGAATTGCACTTTGGTAGTATCTCGAGATCAGAATATAATGCGTCCTTTATTTTTCTTAATTTAAGTAACATTTCAATATTCAATGGTTATTATTGTAATAGTTTTGGACGTGGACAAATATATTTTGGAAAATACTCAAGAGATGGCGCCAAACTTGATAAGTTCACACTAATGTTCTGTTTCCTTACTTCGTGAGAGCATAAATAAATGTATAAAAGCATTATAAATTTTATATAAATAAATAAATATATATTTGCGTGAGCGTGTGTATGATTTTTATCTACAGAGAGAGACAATACAATCCCAACGAAGTTATCGTTGTTGTTTTTAAGTAAGAATAATTCTAACATAACTTAAGAAGTTAAACATTTCATCATTTGCAGTTAACCAATAGTTGTCCGGGTTATGTTTGTTTGCTGTTAAACGCAAAGCTACACAATGGGCTATCTGTGCTGTTCTCACCATGGGTACCAAAACCCCGTTTTCTAGCGCCATAAGTCCTCAGATGAAATGCTTGGGGGAAGGGGATGGCTGGATTAAGCTGTCGTGTATAATCAAGTACGTCTGTGAATTTATTATTCCTGAGTTCGCCCAAAATAATTCGGTCATAATCACTGAAATCAAACATTATTACAACTAGCATGGGAAGATAGTTTAGTGACGTTTCTCTCAATTTCTACCTTACCGCAAAGCATACATTTGATGTTTGTAAACATTAAAACAATTATTTATTAGTTGCATGTTTTATCAGCATTGTATCTTTTTTGTATGTTGACAGATTTTATTATCAATGAACGATAGTTTCACGTTACATGACGTTTAAAAATTATACATATTATGTTATTACGTTCCTCAGTGACTCAGCAGTAAGTTGAGGGTTTATAACACGAAAAATCGAGGGTCGATCCCCACGGTGGACACAGCATAGACAAACTTAGCGCGAGTGTTAATTTATGTAAATATAACTGGTACGAACCTGTTTTTATCATGCCAGTAAACGGGCGTTATATCCTAGTTTTCAGTTTTGTTTTATCTTCTACACTTTACCTTTGTCAGTCGTACCTCACGATTGTCATAGGTTTAAAGACACTGACAAGATTTGTGTCACATGATTGACGCTCGTGTTTGTTTTGTGCGATTAAACGAAGATCTCTGATGATTCCAATTTCTGAACAGTCCAGTGGACCTACATGCTAAAATAACCACCATTTGGCCACCAAAGGAATCCCCTGGTACAATTAATTTAGAATTATTTTGGCAAACGAATCTGTCCCTATGACAACGAATACAGCAACCCTATATTTTTCAGAGACACCTCACTGTAAGGATCAGAGGTTAAGTTTATAAGTAGACGTGGAAAACGCGATATCGTTTTGCCTGGTATTTAAAATGCGAGTACAAAACAGCTCTAATGAAGAGCTACAATCTGAGTTTATAAAATGTAAAAATTAGTAAAACATTATTGTTACAGAAACCATAAACGCTGGGAATCGGAAGCTGATTTTTAAATGGCTGGTTAGAAAATGTTGCCCTTAGATTGTTACATTATTTTTTTTTATGCATCTGACCCATGCTTGTTGCTTAATTTCTTTTTAAAAAAATGAAAATGGCTCAAATTCAATATATTTGAACAAGTTGATACACATTATGTCTCTGATAAGATGTAAAAAATGGTATCAAACCGGCTTGTGTTTAGATATATATATCTGAGAAACAGATTTTGTGCAAATGAAAGGTTAGTTTTATCTATCAAACAATCTAATGGCTGAGATCTTCTTACAAAATAATCTGTTAATGAGAATATCTATCAAAGCAGTCATTGTAAAAACATTGAAGATTAGCAGCGAATAGTTTAGTATGAAAATATAATTTCTAAGCTGTGATTGACTGAAAAGAAGAATCGGTATCTTAACGTACATTTCATACGGTTAGGTTTATTTGTTTTAGCGCACAGCTACACAGTAAGTTATCTGCTTCCTGTTCACCACGGGAAATCGAACCCCTGACTTTAGTGTTGTAAATCCATGAATTTACCGCTAACCCCTTGAGGTTTAATTGCTCAGGGACCTTAAATTTCAGAAATAAATACTGCGTGAAACTAAAGTTTGTTAGTAATTAAAGAAAGTATTTCTATTCATAAACTTCGGTGTGTGGAAGGTAATCCTAATCACGTCAAGCTAGTTGTTAATTAATGACTAACAAGGCCTAATAAACGCTAAAATATTGCCATTTTTTTCAGAGTAAGAAAGATAAAACTGGACATTGAAATTCAGCTGTAAGCTTTTTTGTTTGTTTCAGAATTTTACGTACAGCTACAGAAGGGTTATTTGCGCATAGCTGGCCCGTAACTTTAAACTGGTAAGACTAGAAGGCAGGCAGATTTATAGTCTGGACACACTAACTATCAAGCTATGCCTAATACACAACAATAAGAAAACTATTAAACTATGAAGTGAATCGGCTATCTTACTTCATCACGTTAAAAATTATCTACAAATTATTTGGTCATGTGCGACATGTATTCATCTTTCAAACTATATCTTTCGTTCAGAAGAAGACATCAATAATTTGGTCTGTCAGACTTCGGCTCTTGAAAGGGAAGGGGTGGGTTCAGTTAATGAAACGTTTTGTTTTGTTGAATTTTACGCAAAGGTACACGAGGGCTACCTGCGTTAGTCATCACCTATTTTGTGATAAACTATAGGTAAGGCAGCTAGTCAACACTACACAGCGCCAACTCTTATAGTAATCTTATGAGACTGAATAGTGAGATGTGACCGTCACTCTTATAATGCACCTACAATCCCAAAATGCGGAGTGCCATTTTTGTATTTATCTTTTGAAGGTAACGGGACGCGAACCATGGAACCTCAACTCCACAGCCTGGCACACTAATCACTCGGTCCAGAGAAGGTGGAAGCTTCTTTGTGGACCATCATGGTGTTGGTGAACTAAAGATGGTTCTACTTGCCGTGTGGGATTCTAGGTTATACGAAGTAGCTTTTGATTTATTGATGGCGTCATTGTTGTGATGAATGTACTCTCCTGGAGTTATTTCAAGCCTTTATAAATCTTTAAAGCTTTTCCCTAAAACTTAACAAGCTGGTTCAGGATTGGTGGGGAAGACGTTAGTTCATTGTTTCATATACGTGACCCCTTCTACAAAAAACATATGACTAGATTATATTTCAATGTATTTAATTTATATATGGATTGTATTTCATGTTTGTACATTTCGAAAAATATGTATCGATTCAAGTTATTTAAGTTTAGTCAACAAGTGGTATTAAAATGTTTTTTATTAAAGAATATCCGTAAAATTACATCCTCGAAGAATGACCATTGAACACCCCCCGGGTGGCTCTGCGGTAACTCACTGGACATTTTACGCTTAAAATCAGGTTTCGATACACGCGGGGAGCAGAGCACCGATAATCCATTGTGTAGCTTTGTGCTATACCACAAACCAATAATAAAAAAAAATACATTTGAAATCACGAAACCGGTAGAAAATAATAATGAAGAGAAAGAAACAGACGAACTCAAGGATTGTGGAGTTTTGTCGTTTCACATGTTTTAATCAGTTGCATCACTATATAGTAGTATGTTGTCGGTCAGTCAGTCAATAGACACTAAAATGACGTCACATAAGGGAAATTTAACTTTGCAATTTGTACTGTCGTGACGTCAGTAAAACGTACACATGCAATGAATCATTAAAATAATTATGAACTCTGTAGGTCACAACACAGCACTGACATAAGAATTTCAAAAGCAAG